>NC_050520.1:33095255-33156059 GCF_002922805.2 Oryzias melastigma | reverse complement strand
GCCTGGATTTGAATACCCCTGATCTACACTGTGAAGTAGTCCTGTGCAGAAAAACACCCCCAAGAATAACGTCTCCACCTCCATGCGTGACAGTGGGGATGGTGTTTGTGGGGTCATAGTCAGCATTTCTCTTCTTCCAAACATGACGAGCTGAGTTGATGCCAAAGAGCTCCATGTTGGTCTGATCTGACCACAACGTTTTCTCCCAATCACTCTATGAATCATAAAAGTGTTCGTTGGCAAACTTCAGGATGTGTTTTCTTAAGTAGAGGGACTTAAAAAGTACTGTAAATGGTAAACTGTTATGGCATGAATAATTTCCGATGGTTTTCTTGTTGACTGTGGTTCCAGCTCCTTTTAGATCATCAACTAACTCCCGCCGTGTTATTTTGTGTCGATTCCTCTCTGTTCTCATGATCATGGAAACTCCAGAAGGTCAGATGTGGTTTGGAGCCCCTTAAAAAAGTTCTTGTATTTTGGAACCAACAGTTGTGACCTTTAACCTCCAGCTTGTTGCTCATGGTTTTGTAGTCCATTCCAGTCTTGTGCAGGTCTACAATCTTTGATTTAAGGGAGAAGATTGTACTGCTTGTGGTGGTGGCTCCGCTGGTGGGGGCTGGAAAAAACCTGCATTCCTTCGATCAGGAGTCGACCGTCCTACCGCTGCACCACAGCTGGCCCATAGCCTTTCCATGTTGGAGAGTTCAAACTCTGACTGATGGACGATTCTGTGGACAGGTGTCTTTTCCACAGGTGATCAGTTCAAACAGGTGTCTTCAGTTCAGGTGTAGATTAGGAGAGTCTAACTGGTCTGTGGGAACCAGAACTCTTAACGGTTACAGGGAGATCAAATACTTATTTCCCTCAATGAAATGCAAATAAATCAATAAAATAAAGTTCATTTTCTTTCATTTCTATCTCTCACTGTTTAATTGAATCTATTATTAGGATGACAGTCAATTTCTTTTTAAGCGGGCAAAGCTAAAAAAAAAAAAAGGGATCAAATACTTGTTTTCTCTTTTATACCTTTTATTGACTAATTGCTGTAAGTCCTTAAGGAAGAGACTGCAAGTTTTTTTTAACATTTGGTTTTAAAATAAGAGACAATTTCTCTTAAAACTTTTCAAAATGGGTTTCAGTCAGAGCTGCAAGCATGGGCAGAGACACACAGGGTCAGCTCTGCCACTTTGGCTCAGATCTGCTGGCTGAGTTTTGCTATATGGCATTTATGTCTCCTCCCACTTAGCTGTTAGTCTTATGAATAACTGAAAACGCATTCTGGCTGCGAAATACCAAGACCATACGTGGTTAAATGAAAATCTACCAAACATACCAGTGCTCTTTTTTTGTGTAATTAAAGTGAAGGATGCAATGTACTGTAGCTCCAAAGCAACAATGTTCTGCTTCCCCTTATGTTCCACTGATGGAGATGAATGAATGGATAATTAGAAACATTTCACAACAAACATGACATTTTGATTCAATTCTTGTCAGGATTCTAAAGACCTTTTTACCAAATTTAAAGTTTAGTAGACGTGTGCAATTAAAGGAACTAAGTGATGATGTGACTTAAGTCCAGAGTTTGGATTTATATACTTTGTAAAAGTATGTCTTTATTACTCTCTGGATGTATATAAGCTGTTGAGTGGAGTGAAAGCGATGCTTTCCCTTCGAGAACGCGCTCCGGTACGTAGCAGGCCTGTTTCTGTTGAGCGTGATGATCAGTGGTTGTAGCTTTCTGAAGATGATGAGGACTTAATTAGCTGTTTGTGGATTTGGCTGTTGTGGATTGCATTGTGCATAGCAGCTTTGACGCTGGGGCAATGAGCAGACTAAGTGCAAACCTCTGTTCTCATAATTGCACATCTGTTTTGCGTTGCTTGCTCCTGTAATTGCCTCCTCCCTCATCCCTGTGGAGGCCGGCTGCAGGTGAATGCAAATAAAATGGGACCAGGAAACCCGTCTGCTCCCTGACAAGCACAGACACGCAGGAAGCGCTGGGATAGATGCTTTTAGAGCTTCTCCTGGGCTCACAAAACCTCAGACAGCATGTATTCCCATCTGCTGGGCTACCAAGTCTTTCACCACAGCATCACCCGGTGGAAGAGGAGAGACCTGCACCTCGGGGTACATGTGGCACAGTATCTGCGCTGGAATTTGAGTTAATTTAGTCTCTCACATGATAATCGGAGAAAAAAAAAGCTGCATTTATTGATGCAACCCCTTGCTGCCCCAAATGCAGACACAAACTATTCAAATGCAGGGGAGATAAATGAGAGGGTGTGAAAAAGATGCAGACATAAGCATAAATAAGCAAGTGTCCAACCAAGCATCTGTTCAGAGCAACGCTGTCTAGACATGTAGTCAACGTGGATTATTTTGCCATCCAGTTTACCTCTATACAACCCAGGAGTATTACTGTCTTTATTACTCACATAAATCAAGTTATTTGAACTATTTTCTTTCACCGACGTAATGCTGCTCGGGAACACCCTGTGGCAGAATAAAACGGAAAACTGGTTGGGGCAACATTAGATTAAAAATAGCTCAAGTTTAAGCAATACTTAAAAGATTAAAAGTCGTCAAAATTGGACAATTCTGTATAATCTGACGGTCCCAGATTATTTTCATTAAGCTTGTCCAGCTGACAGAAGTGGTGGAACTAAAGGAATGTTTAAATGCAGGAAATTTAAAAATGTCATCTTGAGAGCACACATGCTGAAAATGTAACTTAAACACTAAAATGTAAAAAGTATGCTGCTGACATAGAGAAATTCAAAATAGACCAACTGGATGTACCTGTATTAAAATCATCTTAGTTATCTGGAGGTATATTTGTAGGGAAAGGTTATACATTTGCTTTCTTGTTTATTTTTTTTTTTGGTTATTTTATGGACCTAATTCACTTGGACTTACTAATATAATTTTAGCTTTTCTTTTCTTCTCTATATGACTTCTTAATCTTTTCCACAGGAATGAACTAACCCACAGAAATAAAACGGTAAACAGAACATTATTAAAACACATGATTACAAGTAGGATTAAAGGTTGTTGTTTTTTCTTAATATTTTGTGTTTTCCAAAATTCCTACATGTGTTCTCAAGGGGTTTTAATCCCCAGCAGTAACATTTAGGCTCACATCAAGTATTCACCCATGGTTTTGTTTACCTGTGATAATGCTGGTTGCTGTATAAAGCAAAAAATAACAAGTCAGTTCAATCTGTTTTTTTTTTAGTTAAAATTTACATTGGCATTTTTGGTTTTTACTGTTTATAAATGTTTCAAATGCAATCAAAATGCAGTGACATGTTCAGAAAGTCCAATGTATTTTATTCTAACACTGTCATATTTTGTTGATAAATTCATTCATTAATTTTTCTATGAGAATATTAGATTATTGTTACTGATTAATATAAATGATTTGTTGTGGATGCTATTAAATTTGATTACATCAATGATATTAATGATCCTTAATAGCCTGAATCTATAAATATTTGATATTAAGTCCTGAACCAGATATTGATAATTCATGTAGAGAAAATGGTATGGTCGAGTTAGGGTGGGATTATATAAGTTTGCTTCCTTCCACTCCCTTTCAAGTGATCTACTTGTGATTTATTAAGTGATATGTTATGTATTATAACCTGATTGCTTAAAATACATTTCATTCATTCATTCATATTAAATTGATTTTTTCTAAATATTCTAAGCACATTAAAGGAAAGTTTAATTTCTGTCAGCAATATGCCTGTTTTACACTTAAATTATGCATGAATCCTATTTACATTCCAATTTTACTTCTATCAAAATATTGTCATGTGTAATATTTTTTTCTGCAGATTGTGTTTTATCCACATAGCTATTTATTATTGGATGATGTCATGCATTTGTTGCTATAATTTCCAACGAAATGTGCCCTCTCAGTCACTAATATCGCCCCTATGAGATCAATAAAGGTCAATGTAAGGACTTTCTGAAATAGTTAGCAAACTCATGACAACTTCTCACCCCACTTTTCTACTTCTGCTTTCTGTACATTTCTCGGCTCGTAAAAACTCAATCACACTTTCAGCAATTTCGGCAATCTTGGTATTAAAACATTCACCTTGTTCAGGTATTTTTGGTATTCATAAACTTTATAATTTTGAGCAAAATATGCCCCATAAGAAATCAATACGAAATTGCTCCAATCCTTCAAAAACGTTGCACTTTGAAACTTGTGAACTTCCACATAAACTTTCAGCTAGAAATATCTTTCAAACTAAAATGTTCAGCAACTGCTGGGTTTTTAGGGTTATTTGGAATTCAGCTTTTTTATTTTTAGTTTTAAACAGCATGCTAGCTGGTTTTTGCTTATTTAGAAAGTGTTTTGGCTAATTTGGAAATTAGCTAACATTTTAGCTTTGTGCTAGATGTTTTTGGCTAATTTGGATATGTTTCCAGTTTTTTTGGCTAATCTGGCATTTAAATAATATTTTAGTAAGCTTTCCGCTTCTGCAGTTTCAGCTAACTGCTCTGGCATCTTCAGTGGCCACATTCAGCCTACAGTATTAACACTTATATCTAGTTTTATACAGTTGTTCTTTAATTTTTTAAAGTCTACGTTTAAGTTGTTTGGTTACATTTTTCCGATCCACTCCCATAAACCAGTTATGAGCTGTTTATGGCCGTTTCTGTTGCAGATCAAGATTTAAAACATCAACTTCCGATGCCTCCTGACCACATCTTGCATGATGTAAGATATTTTCTTTTTATCACATTTAAATGTTTCAGTGACAAACTTGCACCATGCCTTATTACCCACCAGCTCTCACACCAGTTTAACTCGTTTAGAGCAGAACGACCTGAAAGGTAACGCCGCAAAAGCTATTTGACTCAAGGCTCTTTTCTTAGCTTTTAGTTCTTGTTTTGTCTTAAAAAAAAGTCAAATAGTCGGAAGCACACTGCAATCATCTGACGACAAGCCTAGTTTTATTAAAAGAACATTGGATAATTGTCAAATTTCGCTTATTTAACAGTCTGTTTGCACAACAATCGGCCCTGTTGTGTGGTGTACCTGCAGCCTCTGCAGGACCAACAAGCTTTGTTGAAGCATTTCAAGAAGTGAGAGGGGAGACATCTGCTGGCTGTGTCTGAAGCCTACATCTGAGAGGAAAGTGGAAAGGACTGAATGTTGTAACATTGTGAAGCACATTTATATCTAATTTTCAGTTTTAAAAACATTTACATATATTTATGGTCTTCATTTTTTTTCTTTCATTTTGAAACAAACTTGAACCCTCACAAGATCTAACAAGATCTCATTACTCAAAATTCATTTTAAGCCTCCTCTGCATAATATTAGATTTATTCTATTAAACAATTAGCGGCTGGATGGCTCAGTTAACTGCATGCAGGACTGGTGTGTGGTAAAACAGGGTTTGCTTCCAAGGGGACGCAATGAGCTTAATCCAGTGTGGGTCCTTGGACAAGACCCTTCACACTACTGATTAACTATGGGGACTCCAGCGTCCTTCCACCGTCCAAAACCATGCTTCAATCTGCCTAAATTTCATTCAAACTACTGTAATAGGGTTGCACGGTGGCGCAGTGGTTAGCGCTCTTGCCTTACAGCGAGAAGGCCCCGTTTCGACTCCCGGCTGGGACCTTTCTGTGTGGAGTTTGCATGTTCTCCCCGTGCATGTGTGGGTTTTCACCAGGGACTCCGGCTTCCTCCCACCGTCCAAAAACATGCTTCATAGGTTCATTGGTGACTCTAAATTGCCCCTAGGTGTGCATGTGAGTGTGATTGAGGCCCTGCGACAGACTGGCGACCTGTCCAGGGTGAACCCCACCTTCGCCATCTGCAGCCAGGATAGGCTCCGGCACCCCCGCGACCCCGAAAGGGATGAAGCGGTCAAGGAAATGGATGGACTACTGTAATAGTCTCCACTACTTTTAAGTAAAAATGGAAAAGTGTTTTGATGAGTTTTATTTTCTCAAAAAGACCTGCAGTCATTTAAATATTGAATCAAACCCATTTTTAAACATGGATAAACCAACACAGTTTTGCCTGTCTTTATCATCGTGGTTTAGGACGTAACAAAGCCTCCATTTTGGTGCTTATCATTAGACAATGAAACAATGTCTCACAACTCTTACTTGTATAACTGTTGAGCAAATGGAATCGAGCTACAATTTCCCTCTTCACTCATCTTGAGCGTATCAGATGAGTGACAAGTTTGAAGCTGGAAGTTAAAAGTGTGATGTTGAACGTTGTCAGTGGTTGGTTGGTTGTGGAAAAGAGGGAGATATGTTGGAGGGAAATGAAGTGAGGTGAGGGGGATCTTCTGGATAACTGGACAACTTTGACTGGATCTCTTTAACCAACTTAGTTGATCTACCTGAGATTTCTCCCTGGTGAGAATGTGCTTGGTGTGTCATCAAGAAAAAGGAAGGCAGATAAAGCAGTTGGGAGGGACAGCACCAAGGACCAGCTTTGAATTCCTTCCTGTTAGCTGTGGTGATGGAGAGACTCAAAAGAGGTTAGACAGGAATGTTGTAGATCATGATGTTTGCAGATGACATTGTGATTTGTAGTGAGAGCAGGTGGAGGATCATCTAGAGAGGTGGAGGTTTGATCTGGAAAAGAGGAATGCAGGTCAGCTGCAGAACAACAGAGAATCTGTGTGTGAATAAGAGGAACGGTGATGTTACAGGCAGCAGAGAAGAAGAAGGTAGAGAACTGCATACTTTAGCCAAGTTTTCACTGAGGAGGGTAGGCTACTGTCCAGTTTGATCCAGTATTTTGAGAGTTTCCATTGTAAAATGGACCCATTAAACAGTTCCAACCTGTACCACTTGAGGGTCCCCATCAGAACGGGACGGGTAGACCGGAGTCGCTGTTGCCACCCACTGGTTGGCAGAAATTGACAACATTAGAAAGCACCAGTATAGCATTAAGCTAGCATTTCTATTTTCATCTTTACGGCAGTATTCTTCTTCTCTGCAATCTACTTTCAAATAATATTAAATTCCTACACGATGTACAAAAAGTAAAGAAAGAAAAAGACGAGCTGCTGGACGACCTCCATTGTTGTTGCTTTTCTAGTCGTTGCACTACAATGACGCAATGACACACCAAGCGCTCTACACCACACATGCACAAAAAAACAAGCCACTCAGTGGAAATGAGGCTTGATTGAGTGGAAACGTTCACCAGAATTAACTGGACCGTCCCGTACTACTCCCTACCAGACTATACTGGTCAGTGGAAATGAGGCTCTAGTGTCGACAGTCCAGGACTCCAGAACAGAGAGTGAAGGAAAGTGGTGATAGGGTAGCAGGTCAAAATGGGTGGAGGAAGGGTTCAGGTGTGATGCGTGACTAAAGAGTGTCATTATAAATGAAAATGAAACTCAATAATTTCCTGAGGTGTCTCCAAACACAGACAAAAATCTCTTTATAAAAACAAAAACTTTGTTACTACACATGTATGTATGACCGGATTGTGTTCTCATTGGTTTACGTGACTTTTTTTTTCGGACGTCACTGGACAGATTCTCACATGTCAAATGGATCTCAGCACACTGCTGTGCTCTCTGTAGATCGCAGGCTATGAGGGAAATTCTCATTTACAAAAATGTTGAATTTAGTTTTTGTTATGCACCTATTTAAAGTCTTGAAAAATGACAGGAGTGAGCTCCATGTTTGTCCTGAAATCACATTAAAAGAAAAAAATTGGATATTTGCATCTTTGTCTATTTTCATACATTTCTGAAAAGAGTCCAGGGAGCCATTTTGGGAGCTCTAAAGGTAACTGCAGGTTGTACCTAGTTTATAGTGTATTAACTGGTTAACAAACTCACACTTTCACTGTAAGCATCTTAAATCTCTTCTAAAAGAGGGAGAATCTCAGTTCAGCATAGTCTCAGTCGTGTCCCGTCTTGTACAAAAAAAGACACAACCAATGGTGCATTGTTGCTTTTTCTCTTTCTCTGTCGCTTTGTTTCATGCCAGTCCCGTACATTGTGTATATGGTCCGTTTTAACGCCGGTCTCCATGGCAATGGTGCGACCCCTGCTGCTACTACTCAGTAGAAACCCTGATTAATGGCCAATGAGCAGCCATAAAGGCTATCTGCCCCTGCCAGATTAGGCCAGACAAACAGGGCCTCTGATGTCTGACTTGCCAGAAGTGTTTGCTGACAAAGGAGAATTCTACAAATTTCTGTCTGGAAAGTTGCAAACATGTTCCCATTTCAGAGAGTTATGTTGGTTGCCAAGATTAAACTGATTTACGTCATCTTTATTACAACCAGCGGTTCATAGAGTACTGACTAAATCTCAAAGTTGTGCAAAAAATGCAAAAAAAATACACCTTTGGAATTTTTACTGCATACTTCTTGATCAGATTTTAGACGCTGCAAATTTGACTTTGTGGTGAGGTTCTTTACATATCTGGAAGGAGGCTGGGAGCAACAAAATTGAATAGCAGAGGCAAGCTTTTCTTGTCTTGTCCACTCCAGCCAGGCCTGCTTTTCTGGGAAAAGCCTTCACTCTCTCTCCACATGTATGTCAGTGGCCTTTTGTGGGCAATGATGCACGCCCACAAAGTGTTTGACGTTTTCATACCTCTCTTACAATCTGCAGGTTGTCATGGAAATACACTGGCTGGCAGTGTTACAGGGGAGGAAAGGGTGAGCAAAAAGAGGGAGGTCAATTAGTCCAGTCCTCTTTTGTGAACTTCTGCTTACTGTGGCTAGTTGATTACAAAAGTTTGGACTGCAGTAGTGTCTGTCTTTAAACAGAAAAGCATCAAAGATTTCTCTAACTTGGGAGAAACGTATGCCATCCACACTGAGATTCAAAACTCTGTGGTAAAAAGCATCTACAAACAAACATTCTCAAGTTTGCACAGCTAAACCCACATGGAGCTGGTGTATTGACTTTGACTTATTGTGAGAACCTAACCCTAACCTTATAATTAATTTCTATTTGTACCTTAGTGCCCCAGCAGTTGTATTATCCCTCATCAGAACCAATCAAGTGTCCTAACAAATTTCACAAGCTCTTTTATGCCATAAACCAGTACATTAACCAGTACATCCCCCCACAGTATTTTAAAGGGGCCCTACCATGGAAATTCTACTTTTTGAGATTTTAAACGCATTTTACTGTTCATTCGTCACTATAAAGAACCCCAAAACAGCATTTCAGGCAGCTCAGTGGCCTTGTGGTAGAGTGTCCACCCTGAGATTGGAAGATCGTGGGTTCAAATCCCGGCAAGTCATACCAAAGACTGTAAAAATAGGACCCAATGCCTCCCTGCTTTACACTCAGCGTTAAGGGGTTGGATTGGGGGGTTAAACCACCAAATGCTTCCAGAGCGTGGCTGTGTCTGCAGCTCACCGCTCTTCCAGAGGATGGGTCAAATGCAGAGAACAAATTTCACACACCTAGTGTGGGACTTTAACTTTAATTTTGATCTGTTCATGCATTTAAGAGCAATCGTCTAAAAACCTGCACTGTCTGCAGCAGCCCCTCCCATACCCACGAAAACGAGCGGGTGGAAACGTGCTGACGTAAGATCAATGCCAAACTTCTCCTCCAGGAAGTCTGTGCTGCAAGCTCCGCCCCAAGATTACAACGAAAACACATCCATCTTCTCTGCGGAGCTGTGGCAGGAGATAGCTACCGCTCCCGGGCCCATCTTTCAATGTAGTCTCACTTCGTTTCCAATCGGACTAAACTTCGGTTCAGTGTGAGATCCCTCAGTCTGAATACGAAACGAACCGAGAGCGGAGCAACTGAACCAAAACGCACACCGTACCCGACAGTCATGTGACGTAAACGAAGTAGAAATGAGGTGATCGGTGAGCCGCGGACAAATGTGAAGCATAGATTGTCATGTTATCCAATAAAAAAATAATTGGTCCAACTTTTTACCTGTTAAAATTTTAACAGCACTAAAAAACATATAACTCCCTTTTCTGTGTTTCCTACGGGGCACACGTGGGGTGCAACCGTGAAAGCTCTACTGAAGTTCTAACAGAATTCTCTTTAAAACAACGACATAAAACCACAACGATGAGACACGGAAACTCAGTAAAATTTGGTTGGATTAATTCAGGCTCAATAAAACAAGTTTTAACGTGATCCAGACTGATTCTACCGACGTGGTTTTAGCGTGTGCACCTATAGTGTCTCCAGTAACCGCCATGCAGGATTCCTCAAACAAGCAGTAAAAGTGTTGAACCTGGTCTTCATACAGATGCTCAAAATTCATCAGCAAAATAAAAAGCTTTAAAGGTAAAAACCCTGACAAGATTTTGCAGACCACAGCGCATCCATCTTTCTCTTGACTGAAGAGAGCTTTAGTCACGCGCTTTTGTTTACAAATTGTGTTCACGCTGCAGAGGCAGGCCCAAGGATGACGTCATGAAATGGGCGGGACCGACAAAGAGCAGATATTCTAACAGTCTACAAAAATGACTCATTTCATAAATAATTTGTTTTTTAGTGTTCCGAATGTAACATATGATCATATATGCGGATATAGTTTACTCTGAAAGGCTGAAAAAAATCATGGTAGGACCCCTTTAAATACTCAGTGGAATAATAGTTTCTGAAGGAAATACATGTGAGTGTTGAACACTGTTAAGATATGGCATTATGTTTGATGCGAGACGTTTTCAGAATTTTCAGATGAAACTCAAATCGTCTTATCTTCATATATTTTCATCATACGTGAGTACTATACTTTAGGTATATGTACTCTACTGCTTCATGGTAGTGAAGAAACTGTTCAATAAGTTTGTACAACTCTTTTCACAACTTACCTTAGATTGGGGGAATTTTGCAAAACTCTTCTTTTCCTTTGGGCTTTTCCCACAGGGGTGTCCACAGCAAATCAGCTTCATCCATCTAACCCTGACTTTTGCATACTCTGACACCAGATACTTTCATGTCTTCATTTACTGGTCTTCCTCTAGACCAGGGGTGCCCAAAGTGGGGTCTGTGGGCCAAATTTGGCCCGCCGAAGATTATCTTTTGGCCCGCCAAGTGTGTGTGTTTTTAACCACAGCGCATGTTGTCCATAACACATTTGGACACACGCTCTTTGAATTACCGTAATTCCTGAACGGTTTGATCTATTTTAAAAATTGCAACAGTTTCTGAAAGCTGAGACCTTGCACTTTCTTGTCAATATCTGGACATTACGGTAATTTTACCCAGAAGCCCGCCCGAAGCTGCTTTGTTTACCGGTGAGACGGACGGAGCGGTGTAGAGATGCAGAGAATACCCCTATTTGAATGGCTCAGTTGGGTCTATGCAGGACTGGAATGATGGAAACCCAAGTTTGCCTCCCAGGGGGCACAATGAGCTTAACACAGTGCGGTTCCTCAGCCAAGACCCTGCCTAACTATATAGTCACAAGGGGACCCAAGTCTGGGTCTTCCTGTTCCGGTCCCCAGCACGGATAAAACACTGGGTTTTATCAGGAAGGGCATCTACCTTAACATTCTTTGTTAAAACCACATGAGGACCCCTGATGGGTTAAGCTGAGAAGGTAACAGATTGAGTATATAAACTCTATATGAAGATGGGTAATAGAGAGAATTCATTTACAAACATAACTTACATTTGCAGGGCAGGTGCCAAAAAAAATTCTCAAATTTAAACTCCCCAAAACACAATGAACAGTCTTTTTTTGTCTTTTCCACCTTAAGTTTGTATGCAAAAAGAAAACCTGAGTGTCTTAGCAGTTTTTTTTAGCAGAGAGACTTGTTATAAAACTGCTGAATTTCTCAGTGCAGCAACCTTAAGTGTATCAATGTAGGGTTTTGTTAAATTATTCCTTTTCTGAGCAAAACTACACTGCTTACAAACTGATGCTCATTAGTGTGTGTTCTGTTTAGCATGTTTAGCTTTCTAAAATAATCTCCTCTCCTATTTTTTAGTCCTGGGTGAGTCAAACAAATACTTTTTTTTCTCGGTTTTGTTTCAAACATTTAGACCACAAAACCACCAACTTTCTACCTTGTATATTTCATAGCTTTGTGGGTCATTCTTTGATTATGGTTTAAAAAGAAAAATGTTGAGAAATTAACATATAATTTTATCTCCTTTCTAGTTTTAGATATGTATTAGAAAACTGCAGTCAGAGAGATGACAGCAGTTGTCTGAAAATGATTTTTTCATTTGCTGGTCTATTTTCTCCCCAAAAAGTAGAATACTACCTGGAATATATTCACCTTTTGAAAATATACTTTGTAGTTTTACATTTAAGCATCTGTTAAAAAATACAGGAAACAAACGTCACATGAGATCCTGGAGTAGTAAGATGTGTTCTAATCTGTTGTTTATTGCAAAATACAAACAGAGAATGGTAGCAAGCTGTTCTTATTTTGCAGACATACACATTAGTAAAGCTGATGCTACGGCAGATAAGAGGTTTTTTTTGCATATGATGGGCTGAAGTGTCAAAAGTTGCATTACTTTTTAAAGTTAGGAAACTAAACATGTACAACAAGTCAAATAATGGATTACCATGTGGACCAGGATTCTCTAATGGTTTCATTTCCATTGAGTATTTGTTACTTTTGTGGACGTACACAGGCTCAGTGATGACTGTTTTTATGGAGAGATAAGAATTTTACTTTAAGGAACTAACAAATTAAGTTACACGTCACTCATTCCACAAAAAAATAAATAATTAAACACACTTTTAGGTGCAAATGAATATTTGTTTGATTTTGAAGCTGAACACAGTCTGACTTAGCTGTTTCAAAAGAAGAAAAGCATCTCTATAGCCAGCTTGCTAGTGGAACAAAAGACTGAAGCTAAAAATTAAATGTGTTTTACACTTGATTTAAAAAAAAGTGTATTTCCAAAATTATTCTGTAATTCAACAATTCAAGAAAAAAGTATCAGTATCGGTATTGATATCAGCGATACTAGCCACTATTATTTGGTATCAACCAAAAATTCTTAGTATTGCCCACCCCTATGCCACATTGTTTTCTTTTTTTACTTTCATAAATATATTTCAACCCATAAAGACCCAGAACCATTTTTCTTCAACAATAAAATGATGTGGAATGCACCACAAACCAAGTGGATCATAGAACCCATTTTTTTTTTACAGTTTTCATATAGGTTAAAATTGATTTTTAAATTATACTTAACATTTTGGTGAATGTGTGGAACGAGGAGCCTTAAAGTGTTTTTGCATGATGATCAGTTTCCTGTGTAGAATACAATTTCATTTGGCATTTAAGCATTTTTATGATTAAGAAATACACTTTTTGGAGTATTAAACAATTTATCTTCCACCACCATTTGGACAAATCTCACCTTTAATTAATAATGAATAATCCTTTGCCCTTTATTTTATTGTGAAGTACCTCAATCAAACCAGTTTCTGTTACCTTTAAAGTGTCCAGCTGAAAGAATAAATAAAGGCTAGGGGTAAAAACATGTCCGCCACCCTGCCGCTGTTTAGGAACTCTCTGTGCCAAAAGCTCAACAGTGCTTGCGCAAGTGCGCTTCTTTTAAAAGACGGGTCCATTTGCATGACAAAGGCTGATAGCTTCAGGGTGGCAGGCAGAGAGAAGGGAGTGAGAGAGAGGTGTTAGGTCTGGAGGGAGAAGGACGGAGACAGACGGGGAATTCTGGGCAGATGATTGGGGATTGCTGGATCTTTCCCAGTCAGGAGACGAGAGACACTGCTGGATATGGTCAACGGTGACGCCAAGGTACTGGAGATGGGTTTGGATTCAGACTTTCCTGACCAGAATATGTGAGGCTTGTTTGTAGATTTCTCACATGTTTGGATGCCTGGCAGTAGTAAGTATTCCAGAAAAGGAAAGCAAAAAGCTGGGTAAAAATACTTTTTAGACTTTTTGAAAACCCACTTTCACTACAAAACTGCTGTTTGCTTGTCATGGAATTGGAAGTTTAATGGTTCATTTAAACAGAGATCCGGTCCATATCATTATTTGTGGTCCGGTTCATAATCAGTTTTGGTTCATATTGAACGATCCGATTCAGTGACCTAAAATGGATCCAGGACATCTTTATCCCAAACTTCCACCAGTGTAAATTAAATATAAACACATACATAAGAATGAATGTCAAAACCATTGAAATTTTAGTTTCATAAAGTTCAGTTGTGTTATAATATGTTAGTAAAGTTAAATAAGAGCTTTAAGTGACCCTAACCGTGTTTTTGTACATTACGGTGCTCTCAAAATCTTTTAAATTTGCTTAAAAAAAAAAAATAAAAAAAAAAAGAATTCAGGTTGTGTTCACTGACCTCTTGATTTTAACAAATCTTTGAAAATGTTTTTAAAGCCGAACTAATTAAATGGATTGTTGTCGCATTTTCTGAGGATGGTCAGAATCCTCGCAAAGTGGTTGATTACTTTTCTTTTTTGTTTACTTTACTACTTATTTTTTACTTTAAAGCTCCTTTGTAAATAACAGACATGTATTATTCTCTATCCAGAGAGCCACAATAAATGGTTAAAAGAGCCACATGTGGCTCCAGAGCTGCAGGTTGCAGACCCCTGGTACAGGTCAATTTGATGAACAACTTGCCACAGACTGATCAATCTGGTTGGATTGTAGAAAAATCAATTAAGGCGAATAATTGCAACTGAAACATTTTCATCCAAACTGAACTGCGTTATTAAATGTTGTTCATATAGGTGGGGAGAACACCTGCTTTGAGATGGCTGGAACATTGCTCACTGCTCTGATGCTGTTCCTTTTTAAGGTATCAGTTGTTTTATCTTTTGTTAAATAGTAACAATTCACTTTGAAAAATGTGGCTTATCAAACTGAAGAACATTGTACTACCTTAAAACAGAGGAAGTGAAGTGAGTTGTCTTTATTTTGCTGTAGAGGGTTTGTGACGGAGAGCCAACAGTTGGAGGACCAGACAGAGTAACGGACCAACATGGTGAGGCTGTTCAACAAGTATAGGATATTATCTGATGTTGACATTTTCCTGGGCTTCATTTTTTGTGCATTAACCTTTGTGGCTTTCCAGGGACAAACAAACTGGTCTACGTCACATCCCAATGGGCCCTCCAGTTGGTCAATGACTCTCTGCCTTTCTCCAGAGCCAACAGCTTCTGTAGAAGCCAGTTTAGTTCCCTTCTTACTCTGAATGAATCAGAAAACCATGAAGAACTGTTGGAGCTTCTTCGCCAGGCTGGACTAACTTCATCCATCTGGGTTGGGCAATCCCCCAAGCCTGTTGCACCCTCCAAGCAATGTGAGAGACATGAGTTGACCTTACAGTTTCTCCAAGATTTTGACCAAACAAAAACAACTTGTTTGTTCTGTTCAGATTTTCAGGTCTCAGCTCTGAGATTTCCAAAGGAGTCGCGTGAAGGCTTTGCTCACGTGAACATAACCTTCCCTGCCCTGTCAGCCATTAGCGTGTGTGTCCGAGTACAGTGGGACCAAGACTGGAATGAAGTGTCGACCATCTTCTCTTACGCTGCACCTGTCTTTACCAATGAGTTTCAGCTGAGGGGCCAGTTGGACGTTCAGGGCCGCGTCCTCCTGGCGCTCATCATCCATGGAAAGCACTTGCCGTATAAGGCCTCCTTCCCAAATGATGGAGCGTGGCATCAGATCTGTGTCACATGGCGTCGGAGTGGCAACCACTGGGCCATCTATGTGGATGGAGAGATTAAAGACAAGGGCTCAGGGACGGACACAAACAGAGATATCCATGGGGATGGGATTCTGATCCTCGGTCAGGATCAGGACTCTTTTGGTGGGAATTTCACAGAACCTTTTTTTGGAAATATCACTGACTTGAATGTGTGGAACATGGCCTTGGAATCAAGACACATTCGGGCCCTGAACTCGTGTTCAACTTTGTCCCAGGAAAGGCTTTTCAAATGGAGCCTCGACCACATTAGCAGCCACCCTGCAGTGAAGGAGGTTCAGACCAGTCTGATTTGTCCAGGTGAGTTCTCACTGGCTGGTTTTAGTTGTCATTTTGTTCAAATAAATAAGTGTTCTTATTATTTACCCTATGCTGTATTCTTTATAGTAGAAATGTGTACTGGCAAGAATCTGGTGATATGATACGATACATGTCTCGTGATTTGATACATATCGCTATATATCCCAAGGTTGTACGAGAACAATTTTTCACTTTTTTTTTTTTTTTTTTTAAAGAGTATGACTTAAAATTCAAACAAAGTTATGCTAAGTATAACATGTCTCATAATTACTAAAACTACAAGGCTGACTAACCCATGAGACTGAACATTTAACACAAGCTGGTTCTCGCAAGATCTTGTTGTTCTGGTGCGGCGTAGAGCTGCTCAAAGTGTGCTGTGCTGCAAGTGGTCGGAAAACAAACATAGGTAAGAGGCTGAAGGACACTCACAAATAATTAAATAAATATTGTCAACATTTTAAATCAATACGACTATCGCCAAATGAAATATCGTGATATATCCCGACTCAATTTTTAACTACTTTATAAGTATAATTCAATGAATTTTTGTATGGTCCAACTAGTTCATAGAAAGGCTGGTTGTTGCACGGTTTTGCAGTTAAAAAAATATAGTAATAATTATCTCTAATAATAATCTCTAGTTATCTCTTAGATAACCATCTTATGATATGAAGAAATGTTTAGAGTTTTTTACCTACAGAGAAAGTGAGTAATGTTTGTATACATATATCACTTGTTCAGATCATAGTCACATAGCAGTTTACAATAAACATAAAAATGTAAAAAAAAAAAAAAGTACAAAATATAACATGCATATTGCAAAACAAAAGTTGCACTGGATCAAAATGCCTTTGGGTGTAATTGAAACAGATGGAACAACAAAAATATCTTAATGTTATATATTTTTTGAAGTGCAGTAATTTAGAAAAACATGAGCTTTGTGAGGGCGACTGTGAAAAAAGAACTATCAGTTTGGATTCTAAAGCAAGCATAAAAGACCCCCAATCGATCACCATCAAAATGATCTTAAGCTGAAAGAGGAAAGGCTTGAACTGACACTGCCAGAAGTACAAAATCGATTTAGTTTCCTTTGTCATGTCTATAATTTGGTCAAAGGCTTGAGGTGTTGTATGGTTTATAATTCTTCTCTTTTTTTAATTTTGTAAAAGACTTTGTTTGCATTAGGTTTTTAAGTTTAAAACAATAATTTTCTGTGACGCATTTCGTCTAACTTATTGATAAAACTTGATTTGACAGAAAAAGTAGAAAACAGCTACCAGCTTCATGAATGATAATATGAGCTGATTAGCACACGATCTAGTTGTTTTGATCAACACTTCAGTTTTCCTATAGAGCTTTACAAATGCTTTTGATAAATATAAAATAATCACACTGACCAGCTCATATTGGCAACACATAAACCAAGTTCAGTTATTTTTTTGTTTGTTTATTATATCTTATTTTTCTAGTTGTCAGTTGAGGTTGTCATATTCTATCAGCTTTCAAAGTGAGCCCAGACTCAGTTTTCTCTTTTCTTGCATCGATATGTTTGTGTTGCATGTGTTGATGTGTGTGTGCGGATGATTGTGTGTGTGCATGTGTGTGTAACAATGCACACATGAGAGCAGCAGCGTACCCCCAGGTGGAGCTGCAGGACTGCTGGACGCTGCAGGGCTGGACCAATCAGCTGCCGGCCTGGAGTCAGACAGAGTGCTCCAATCTGCTGCCATTTGTTTGCAGAAGCACCAAAGGTTTGCTATCTTACATATTCTTGAAATAAATGGATCTGCATCTGTAAAAGATAAAATGTGCATACAAAAATTAAAAAAAATATGTTGATCTGTTTTCCTTCTTTTTTATAATAATCACTCAGATAGGAATCATATTTGTTTTATATTCATTTATTTAGAGGTCTAAATCATTGACTGTATATGAGAACTGGACTGACTGATTTTTACATCACAGATAGAAAACTTGCTGCTCCAACCAAATAAAGTAAATTAATTCGCCATTCTACCACAATATAGATTATAGATGCCGCCATATTGGAGCCAACCATGTCTATGGCGACAACTCTCACCAATCAGGAGTGAGCTTGTCAGAGGCCACACCCCTTCTGCTTGAAACCAGGATACTTGAAATCTGTCAATCAAATGTTACAAACATTTGAAATAGGACCCCATATTTTTGTTGAAGGATCTGATTGATCAGTTTAAAACTTGTATAAAACTTGTGTAAAAACTATTATTATTTATATTAATTATTAAGAACAAGTTAAAAAAAATGTATCAGAGTATGAGAAGTTATTCTGACAGTCAATGGTATGAAGTAGCAGGGTATGTTATTCTATTAGAATGTACAGTAAAAACATATATATTAGAAATGTTAACTATATTTACATAATTTTTAGTACGTTACATAGTTGTTCGATGCTTTTTTACAACATAAGGCATACATGCACAAACCTTTACATGTATTTACTCTTAAAAAAAAGCCAAAGAAAACTCAATCATATTCCATGTCTTAAGTAACTGAAAGTCAAACTCTCATGAGGTCAGACATAGCCGTCATTAGTTCAAATTTATTTCTCGGCTGTGAAATCCCAGCATCCCATCTGATGAGCTGGATGATGTGACTTTGAAGATGAAAATCTACTGATCTTCTTACCTGTGCTTTTGTTAAACATTCTATGCAAGAATAGACTTCACAATTCCACCCTGATTAAAGAGTTTTATAATATTATTTGTAATCCAATATCAGACAGAAATCACTCATTTCTTTGTTGGAAAAAGATAATAATTTCTGCAATTCCATTGCATGACTTAAACCAGAAGAATCCTTAAAGAATGATCACTAAGTGCAGGAGTACTTTAATAGATTAAACCACAACTTTATGTTAAAATCAATTCTTTTTTCTATTCTACTCATTCTTTCTCCCTTTTGAATAAAATTGCAGAGCTTCCACAACAATCTTAGGGGGCCTTGTTGCCCTGGTAACAGAGCAGACAACTCAGTGAAATGAGCGTGACCTCATTGCTACAGTCTATAAAGCAAACGCTTGTTACAAGTGTGGAAGTGGAGCATCTCGGGCTTAAACATTGTGAAATGGTGTTAGGAAACTTGAAGGGGAGCAAAGAACACAAACTAGAGGAATCAAGCAAACAAACAGACTAAAAAAGGAGCTTTTTAACTTTGTTTTTAATATTTCAAAGTTTCTGTTTCTTAAAAATCTAAAATGTCTGCAGAGGGAAAGGTATTTTTTCTTTTGGTTTGTCTTTTTAGTGATGTGTTTGTTGAATAAAAAGATTTCAGAATCTTGAAAAAGTTTTCAAACTTGATCTTTTCTCGTGATACAATAATGTGCTTTCTTGCCATAAAATGATACCGCAGTTATTTGTTGTCTGATAATGTCTTCCTGACAAAGTGGTCAAAAAAGAAAATAGATACAACAAACATATTAAATTTGCATTACGTTTTAACAATTGTAGCTTCTTCGTTTATTACAAAATGATTACCAAGAATGAGATTGGAATAGTTTCACTACATATTTCCTTTTTTCTTTGCTCTTTCCTACAAACCATTAAAAGTTTTACTTTAAAACTATCATTTCTAGTTTACCGTGGTTACATTATGTAACTACCATCACTAAGCCATTCTTTGTGTGAATAAAATAGTTGATTTCAGACTACCTTGACCTTCACACAATAAATGTAAAGGAAGTATTTTTGGTTTTGCGTTTCCTGCTAAATTTAGAAACATTTCTCCTTCACAATCTCAGAAAATCGTTTTTCTCAGATGCTAAAGTATTTTTTTAGTGATACTGAGTCATTTTAATTTAATTACTTATGCATTACTGTTACTATTTGTGATGCAGAACGATATCTGAGGATGAAGCAGATCACCGAATCTCAGAGTGTCCGGCCCTCTGCCTTTATGAACCAGATGATGATGCTTTCCAACAAGAGCCAGGTACAATTTGTCATAAATTTAAAATTATAAATTATTCTGTGCAAAATTCTGATTGGTCATTCTGGGTATTAAATGACTGCTTGTTAAAAGTTAGACGTTATATTTGGTTGCTATAAAAAATCCCAAATAATCAGGTTAATCTCGATTATTAAATCAAATTAAACATGCTTCTTGTTCTCGCTGTCAGCCCATTCTAGCACAGCAACCATCAGACCTGAACAACTTGGCCCAGGCCTCAGTCCTGCTGAACATCTCTGCCCAGGCTCTGGACCACACCCCGCCGGGGGAACTGGAGCCGGCGGACATGGTGTCCCTCATCCAGCTGCTGTCTCTGACGGCGGACATCCCGGCTCAGCCTCCCACCCGTCTGGAAAACAGCAGCCAGGATGGCGTCCTGGAACTCAGTCAGCACTTTGTCTCTGTGGCTGATAGCATCATCAGTGAAGACAACACACTTAAATGGCAGGCCATTAAAGAGGTAAAAATACCTTTTTATTTTTCTTGTGTTTTAACTCCCTCTCCAGTCATCTTTTGGTCTATTTTCAAAGTCTTCCCAGTGGTCTTTTAATTATGATTATGCTGTTTTTAGACAAAAATCTGGGTTGTTTTCTAGCTTGTAGTTTCTGCAGAGAGGCAGTAGTTCATTGGAAATCCACCTGAAATTCTCTGAGTTGACATGGAGTAAGTCTGTCGGTGAGTAGGGCAGAGTAAGTCTGCCCTTACTTCCCAACATCAATCTGTTTACACTCTCTCTCGCCAGTTTACAGACCCCAGCAACCCCAATCTAACATGACTGGGGCAACAAAATGGTGATCAATATTGGAGCTATCCAGCCGAACAGGGAGCTTCTGCAATAGTAGCTTCTCAGTCACACCTACAAGCTTTAACAAACTGTATTTTTGTGTCTGCTTCTGATTCACAGTGGTTTGAATAAAAAAAAATACTCATAAATCAAATTTTAAGCTTAACTTTTCTAATATACATCAAGAGAAAAATGCCACAAGAACATAATAAAAACAGATAAAAACAGTATTTTTATCAGAGTGCGTCTGTAATATGAATCCCTTCCTGATCTGTGCTACATTTTTATTAAGAAATCAACCAAGCAACCATAATCTGTTCCCTTACTGTTTGTATCAACAAACAGTTATTAAATACATTCTTCCTCGCTGAGGCTGAGCAGAGATTTCTGTGAAGATATAATTGGCCCTTGATGTGCAGAACAATTGCAGAGGCTCTTTAACTGGTGGCAAAGCCATTAAATGGTGAGTTGTTTCAGGAAAATGTCAATTACAATAGAAACTCTAAGTTAAAAGCACTTTCTAAAAAACAAAAACACACATGCAACTTTGGATCAAAGTCAAATTTCAGTTTCAGAGAGAATGACTGAGTGTCTAGATTGTTTTATGGTTCCAAAACCACCTTCTTTAAGTCTGAGGTCATGGCTCACCGTTTGAAACTATGTATTTTTCTTTATAGAAGTGGAAAATGAGAAACGGCTACGTACCGAGAGCTTCTATAACACTATTAGTAGCCCACATAAGTTCCAACACAAGCTGTAATCATTTCTGAAATGTAGATTGTCATATCAATAACTCCAATAACTCCAGGAAGAAAGTTTTCTGATACTTTTGCCAGCACCACATTAATTAATTGAAGTGGAAGCTTGTTCAAGTGTTTTTAGTAGAAAAAGGCCGTAATCCACTTGTTTCTGTTCCTAACAGAAAGGTTTGAGGGAAAATGTGACTCATGAACATTCCACTAAACCCATTAGTGCCAGCAATGTCAAGAATATGAAATAAAGCAATATACATCAAAAACATCCTTGAAACCAGACTATAAATATATTCATTTCTCGTGTGAGAACTGGCTGTTTAACAGAGGAGTCAAAAGGTAATTGCTCCTTTCTACAACCTGTCTCCAGTGGTTTTTAGGGAAACTGCTACTTGTGATGCTTCCTGGTTTGCATCAAATTCTGAATCAGAATGTAGGGTTCGGTGTAAACAGAACCTTGATGTTCTACAGAAAAAACTATCACATCATAGTAATAGTTTAATTACATACTGACCACTGACTGTACTCTAAACACAAGGACATCACATTTTCTCACTTCCTGCAGTTGGATTCAATAATTTTAAGTTTTCAAACGTTACTTATGGGTGTAACGATAAATCGACGTAATCAATGAATAGATTTATATTATAGATATATATATACGGTATATATATACATAATCGAATTATAAAATCTTTTAGAACACTTCTGCTGACATTACACCAACTCAAGGTGCCCTATGTGATCTTCTATTACTCTACTTTACACAGATGTTAACCCCTTAATGCCTGTTGTCTCAAATATGTGTCAAATCCAATTAGCTACAAAATTACCTAAATGTAGCATTTACTTTAAAGCAAAAACATAAGTGAACATCTTTTTTTCATAGCTGTGAATAATTTCAGCCGTTAAAAGGTTAAACAATATCAACATTTTAGCTTTCTTTTCTCTGATTGCTCTTTTCATGTGCTTAAAGCACATATTTTATGCTGCACAGCAAATGTTTATTGACTGTACACAAAAGGGAGTTGCAAAGAAAATACATTTCTATATTTTTTAATACTATTTCTATTAAATCATGAAGCAAAAACAAGTTAGCCAATGGGTGGGACGATCCTATATGGAAAAGGAAGTCTTTTATTTTGAAAGGAATCTATATGACTCTCTGTCAAAATAATTTGTCTTTTCTTTGTAAATTCCTGGTTTTATTCCAGGAATTATTTTTAAAATGTGTTTCTCAGGTATAAAGAAGAATCTTTGTGCAGCTCATAAAAAAGTATAAAAATGACCTCAAGTTAGGAGGACTAATAGTTCTTTGGGGTACAGGTTAATGATTATTTGTCCTATTTTTTTTAAAACATCTTTCTTATAAGCTTTTTGCTAGGAGATTTTGGATCAGACGTGCCCTCATTTAATTTCTCATTTAATTTCCCTAAAGGATTAATAAAGTTGTTTATCTATCTATCTATTAGAAGAGTCTGGGCATGAAGTTCTGTTTGGCACACGAAGGTGTTTTTTGTCTTCTTTGATTTGTGTTATTTTGTCGTTACACCACTAGAGGGGAGTGTGGTTCTGTAGAAGCTGCGATGTAAAGGGACCACATCATTTGAAAGAATGACAGGCGGAGCTGATGAATTTCAAATCTTTCACTAAAACGTCGTTCAGTTTCCACATTTTTACAGAAACATTGGTTTAATGCAATTATTACTCGGTTCATTTTTTTCTGCATATTGCTTATCGATCCGTGGTGTGCATAGATCTGCTGGATGATTGCCTCACACAAGGAACCATTTCTCTCAGAGCAAAGCCTGCCCTCCCTTCCTCCCACCCCCCACCCTCTCAGTGTTCCAAGGCCACCTCAACGCAGTCTCAATGGATGAGAAGCACTCTGAAAACCTGAGGCATCCGAAAAACTCCCTCGCTCTGCTCCCAGCTCTCTCTCCAAGGCTCCTTTCTGGGATGCGGAAATCAGAATGCAGGATTTTCAGCTCAGACAATGGCAAAATCCATAAGCCTCGCATTCTGAGCTTTTTGTCCTCGCCTCTGTGAAACTGTGTAGACTCTGGCAAACAGTTAACGGCGCTGAAAGCAGTTTGCATTGTGCGGCAATGAATGGTCATTTTGAAGTGTCTATAGCTTTGAGTCTGTGGGTTAGGATGGAGTGGGTGAGTGCTGCTGACGCTGACACGCGGGGAACTCTGTTTCAGGTGGTGAACGGCCCCATGGATGTTGTGAAGAGCATTGACAGAATGGTGACGCACCTGAGCCCTCGCTTGATGTCGCAGACCGATCAGCTGACCATTACCAGCCCCAACATTAGTGAGTTACTCCAAAATGTCTGCAACACACACATTTAGTTCAGGAATGTTCTGCTAAAGTGAAATTATATTAAGTCAGACTCCAGTTTCTGTCATTGAAGAAACAAAGAAAAGCAAAAGAAATGCAGTTATGTAACAGTTGGTCTTTAGAAAGTGAACAATAGTGAGAAAAATCACAGTATTACAGTAAGAGATTCTCACTGACATGTTCAAGAATCTGTTTCATGAGAATGCATTTACTTCAAACAGCAAAAATGTATTAGAGTTGACTTGACATGAGCCTAAAAACTGGTTGAGTAATTAGATTATTCAATCTGTTATTGGATTATGCACTTATGTAAAGAGTCTTGTCTTTCATCAGATAATGAGACCATTTATTTGACCAACAACAACCCATAACTTGAAATCAAAACAAGAATGATCCAATCGAGATCTACTGTATTTACAGCAAAACTTTGCTTTAGAAAATTGAGTCCATGGTTGGGAGCATTTAAACTTGTGTGGGTGAAGGGAACTAAACTTTACAAATATGTGGTTCAGTCCTGTTGAAATTAGTTTCCAATCTTCAAGATGTCAAGATTATAGATCTACAAATGAGGATAAACATACTCCAGGAATGACCATTTTATCTAGGGGTGAGTGTCCTTCAATCACATGATTTGATGCGCATCTCGATAAACGCTCCACAAATCAATACAATACGATTTTTGGCGATACGATGCAGTCCAATTCTTTTACCAAAAACGCTAAAATCTAGACATTTCTCATTTCTATGGCATTTAAAGCTGTACATAGTATTTCGTGGCATTTGAAAGAGAAATGTATTTAAGTACTGACTTGGAGGAAGCAAGCTTATTATTGGATGTCTTTTTGTTTGCATCACATGTACGTAAAAAAAATAAATAAATAAAGACTGTTGGAAAAAAAAACAAAGAAACTGCAATTTGCCAGAAATCAATTATTTACGTCTTGACTGGTTTTATCCCTTTAAAATAACATAATCTTGTTCATATCTGTGGTTTTCAAACAGTACTGCAGTTGCTCGATACATTTTTGATGTGTATCTATTTTTTGCATCCCTAACCAATACTGCTGTAACTGCCCAATCAATTTTTCAATATGTATCTAATATCTTTAGCATCTCTAGTTTTATCCTTTTGTCATTGTGTTTTTGCTGTTTTCCACTTGTGCTGTGACTGGTTTACCGCCTATTTTTTTCTGTTTAACTTTCTTCCTTTTTAGCCATATTTTTATTGTTAAAAGATCAAAATGAATAAGATTGAAATGCATACAAGCAGCAGGAAATACAACAGCTGGATGGTTCAGTCGGCTGCATGTAGGACGGGCGAATGGGAACCCAGGGTGCATTGAGCTTAATCCAGTGTGGGTCCTTAGGCAACACCCTTTATGCTATTGCTTAACCATGTATCCACAAAGACAAAATCTGGGTATCCCTGTGTCGGTCCCAAGCCCAGATAAATAAAACACAGGGTTGTGTCAGGAAGGACATTCGCAGTAAAATAAAACTCTCTGCCAAAACGAGATGTGCGAATGAGTGGCGGGATGGGCTGACGATAAGCAGCGAGAAATATGATAATTGAGGAGAAAACTAAATGATTCAAAATCTCATAACTTCTGTAATCTGATAAAAAAATATTTATTGCTGCTTACATGAATGTTTATAAAACCTGAAGAAAGTAGATATTTTTTAACATTTTGTTTTGCTCGCAAACAAACTTTTGTCAATTTTTTACTTGAGAACATCGACTAACATACTTTGTCTTTTTTCCTATTGACCTAAATACTGTATCTGATTTAACTGTTTGATTAGGAACAATACACACAACCTCATGCACTAAAAGAAAGACATGATTAGACAGAGAACAGCTACTAACAAACTG
Organism: Oryzias melastigma; assembly: GCF_002922805.2. NCBI lineage: Eukaryota > Metazoa > Chordata > Actinopteri > Beloniformes > Adrianichthyidae > Oryzias > Oryzias melastigma. The sequence goes on along the minus strand of NC_050520.1, from coordinate 33,130,348 downwards.
GTTGCTTCACCTGCCTCAAATAAATCCAACTTTCACACTTGAACAAGAAAAATACTAAAAAATAGCATCTTGAGAAAATTCCAAAGTCTAGACCACTTCTGGCTCAAAAATGATTTTAAGATCACATTTTTCCAAAACATCTTGTGCATCTCCAACACTGGGACAAAATTTTGTTAACTCGTGAGACAAAGGGTGAGATTCATCTTTGGATTTAAAACCTTAAGGCTTATTCAATTTATCTCTGTAAGAAAGTCTGCAATTTTGTTTATTATCATAGCAACTACCAACTACAAAATAGAACTTTTTTCTGTTCTGTTGTTTTCCACTTTTTTGTTTAGACTTTTTTCTATCCCACATTCAAATTTGTGTTTGGTAAAATTGATATTTTTTAACCAGCCTTTTTGATAATTAAATATCTTGATCTTTTGAAAATGCTGGCACATTTGTAAAGAATAATTAGCAAACAACGAAGATGAAAAATTAACCAAATCCACTCCACTAATGCCAAACAGCTCATTCTGCCATTCACTACACTTTTTGTGTTTGTTAGATCAGAAGATTAAAGTCTGAACAAAGCAGACGTGTTGGCAGTATGACAGTTTATTTGTTTAAGAAAAGGTGGAAGGACCAAACACAGCCATGGACCCCAACGCCTGGTCACACACTGTTTTCCACAAATCATCCTGTTGGTCTCAAACACCAACAAATCAGCTAATAATAATTAAAATAATAAATTATTTATTTTGAAGCGCCTTCTAAGAAACCCAAGGACACTGTTCAAAGTAAAAATAAAACAGCAAAAACACACAATAAAATAGGAAACATTTGTCAATCAAAGCAACAGAACAGTGACAGAATAGACAGAATAGACTTTAAATTCGGACTGATGGGAGTAATGTGCAGTTTATGTTACAGATGTTGGGAGGGAGGACGTTCCATAGTCTGGGCGCAGGACAGCTAAGAAGAGGGAACTGTGAGTTGGAAGTATGAGGAAGATCTAAGGCCTTAGTCACAACTTCCCTTACAGGTGGAAACGGGCTGTCTGCAGCCGCTCCTGTCTATGTGACTCTCCACGGGCGTCTGTACATGTGACTGAGGTGTTAGAGAGTGGGAATAAATGGAGACGTGAGGGAGATTGAGGAGTTTCTGGGGATAAGGGAGGTGGACAATTTTGGAGACATAAAGAGGATCTTAGATCAATCCTGTATTTCACTTGGTCCCAATGGGTTTCCTGATACCAAGGGAAGGGAAAAACTTCTGAGTGTTAATGGAGAAAGAGATACTGTCAATTTAGGATATAAGTTATTTTCTTTTTTAGTTGTGGAGGTGAACCAGGGTTTATATTTGATTATAAATAAAGAGGAAGGGGTAGTGAAATTAGTTTTGCGCTACATAAAAAAAGTTGGATTTTATTGGCATGGCAACACGAAAGTATTTTGTATACTGTATATGGGCAATGTTGCCAAGGGTAAGTAATTGGTAAGTATTAAAAAGGAAAAGCCCCAGGACAGAGCCCTGAGGCACACCAGATATAACAGGCAAAAGCTTGGATCTAAGGAAGTGGAGATGAATGAACCGAGTGTGACCCAAAAGATAAGAATTGAACTAGTTTAGGGATGTGTGGGACATGCTAATACTAAGGGTATTCAAGCAGGACCAGTGTGGGAGGGGGTGTAAAAAATACACTCGGAACCCTTTCAGTACTATGGTGGTGGGGGGGTCGAAAACCAAAACAGGAAATATTCACGTAAGACGTTTTTTTATTTGATTTATTTATTTGTTCTTTTTTCAGTTAGAATGTACAATATATACAATATACTAATGAATAACAGGAGTAGGATGAAGACAGTGTCTTATAAATCCCTACCCCACTCTTATTATTATTACATATAATGCCAACATATGACTAAATGAGTGGGCATAATCAAAACAAACACAAAATAAAAAAAAATGAAGAAAAAAAAACATAATAAAAACAATATCACAGACGGGAACACAGTATTAACGTCATGCTTCATACAAATCAATCATTTTGTGGATGAGCATCAATCCACCTGTAGGTCTGGAGCTCCAAACCAGATCTGACCTGGTGGGGTTTCTATGATCATGAGAACAGAGAGAAATCGCCCTAAAACAACAGTAGGAGATAGTTGGAGCCACAGTCACCAAGAAAACCCTTGGGAAAACTTTACGTCATGCAATGCTTGTGAGGTAGCCCTGCTTAAGAAGACGTGTAAATGTCCACCTGAAGTTCACCAATAAACACCTTCATGATTCATAGAGTGATTGAGAGAAGCTGTTGTGGTCAGATCTGACCAACATGGAGCACTTTGGCATCAACTCAACTTGTTGTCTTTGGAAGAAGAGAAATGCTGACTGTGACTCCAAAAACACCATCCCCACTGTCAAGCATGGAGGTGGAAACATCATGATTTGGGGGTGTTTTTCTGCACAGGACAATTTCAACGTGTGGATGGGAGAAAGGACAGAGTCATGCGCCAAATCCTGATTGGAAACCTCCTTCCATTCACCAGGAGACTTAAAATAGGTCATGGCTGGGTCGTCCAACAGGATAATGACCCAAAGCATTCAACCAAGACAGCCAAGCAATGGCTGAAGAAGAAACAGATCAATGTCATAGACAGGTTCAGAAAGTTTCTTGACCTCAATTCTATAGAAGACCCATGGAGAGAGCTGAAGCTCAGAGTTTCCACCGAATCTGAATGATTTAGAAGTCATTTGTAAAGAAGAGTGGACCAAAATTCCTCCGGATATGTGCAGAAACCTGAACATCAATTACAAGAAACCTCTAACCTCTGTGCTGCTAATAGGGGTTTGCCACAAAGTGCAAAGTCTTTCCAGCAGAAGGGTTCAAATATTTAATTCCCTCAAACCTACAAAATCAACAAAAGGTCAAATACTTATTTCCTTTACGGTAAAGAGACGTTTTTGGAGCCGAGTGAGACACAACAAAGAGGAAAGGAATAGCTGCATGAAAGGAGCTCCTGACTATCGTTGGTCCTACTGGTTTGTTAGGTGCTATTGAGCTTTACAGTTTCACCAGCAATGAACTTCACACTAACAGAAAAGAACAAAGAAAAAAATCACTTTTAACCTTTATTTATATTTTTAAACAAACAAAATCGACTCCAAACAGACTTTCCCGCTAAACGTTAACGTGATGACGTAACAAACGTCCCTGACCTTCAAACCTGCTCCTCATCGTAGTGGCCGAATATATCACATTTGTCAATGATACACAAATCACAATTTTAACTTGAGGTCTTACAATGTAACACATCTTTACATTTCTTATGTTATTTTAATATTTTTATTTATTCTTTCAGTTATACTGTCTGATGTGTTGATTTTACTGACGATTGTCTCTGCTCTGAGTTCCATCAGCAAAGGAAGTTCATACCAAAACAATCAAGTAATTTTGATTTGATTTGGTTCAGATAAAACATACAAAACGTGACCAACAGAGATCTATGTTACAAACACTATGGGTATATAGATCCAAGAGTAAACCACAGAACAGCTATAGCACTAAAAACAAGATAAAAACAAGGATTGAAATTAAACACGAGAGGAAGAAAATTATATAAATCGGACATGAACACTTTTACTTTTAGTCCTAAACTAATTTAATTGACATAGATTGTTTTGATTTATTGAAAAAAACAGCAACTCAAGTGGATGTTCATTCCACACAGACTACATTAACAATACATGGCAAATCATAATCTGATTATATATTTTATTTTATTGTGTGTCTTTATGATGATTGAATAAGTGAAAGAATACCTGTCCACCAGCTCAGGGGGTAAAGAAATCTAACATTTAAAAAGTTGTTTGGCATTTTGGAAAATAGAAAACTAAAATTATTTCTCTTAAAACTATGACAGAGTATTACGGCCACCAAAAAAGAAGTAATTTTACAAGTTTTTTCTTGTAAATGTACAACTTTAAATCTTATATCTTTACAAGATTAAAGTTGTAAATTTACAAGGAAAAAACTTAAGTCAAATACATGCAACTTTATTCTCATGATTTAACAGTTATGAATTTTTTCTTGTAAATTTACGAGATTAAAGTTGTAATTTAACTTAAATGTTTTTGCTTGTAAACTAGTCCCAACACTCCGTCATATAAAGCAAAGCTCTTTGTTTTTACTGTATGTAAATCTGTATTTTTACAGCTGATGACAGCGGTTTGCAGGTCTGGTAAAAAGAGATCTTGTTTTAGCGAGTGAATTAAACTTTTTCAAGGAACTTTGAGAACTAAGGTTGTAGTATTCTGTTGTTAAAAGTAGAGTTAGAGCTTGTGTCCCCATATTTCTGCCACCGTCTTTTCTTTTTCTACAGATGAGGCAAATTATTATTTTTTTTTAATCTTTGAGTAATATTGTCTAATTTTCTTCTTTTCTGTGTACTCAAAACTTTATAGTTAATAAAGCTTGAATTATTATTTTTTGGAGTTGTAGTTCAACAATTTTTTTGAACTTGTATACCTAATGGTACGTTCACACCGGACACCCATGATTAAGAACACGCTTAACAGGCATTCTTGAAAGCATGAACTCAGTATATAGAGTTCATACTGGACTGCTTCTACCTGATACTAGCGCATGTGCCTACAATTTAAAGAGGTTTGGTGAAAAAAAGTGTCTCAAATCTCTGGAATCTTGTTCCACAGGCCTTTTCTATTCTCTTTTCCGATATACGACTTGGTGCCGTTATAATTCCAGCTCAAACCACAATTATTAACTTCTACTGCATGATCAGTTTTCAAAGGTTAGTTCTTTTGTAAATGAAAGAGAAAAGCATCCATCCATTTCATTTCATTTATTCATTTGTTTGGTCAGAATTCTACCAATTTAACTTTTGAAACGCATTTATTGGTCAAACGTTTTGTATGTAGAGTTCAAAAACTGACAAAAACCTTTTATAGCGATGCATTAATGTGAGTTTTTAATATGGAAGCCCGAAGTGCACACTTACTTAGACTTTTCATTGGAAGTGGTCGCTTTAAGGTTGAGAGTGGCGTGAATGTTTCTTGGATCTATTATTTTTTGTGGTAATGAAACCCTCAATATAAGCGTGAAACCATCTATTTTGTTTTATTTTCATTTCTACAGACCATCAAATATCTTAAAAAGTACTGACTGTGTGTTACGTTATTTTACAAAGAGCTAATTTTACTTTCCTTGTTGCAAGTGGTTTTGTCATTTTGATTTTTTTTGCTCTTCTCCAAATGTCTCTGTAGAAAACAACAAAAAATTAGAAGTTATGAAAATATTGTATCTTCATATCTCCACTCTCTGGTGTGGCATCAGGCTCTGACATCATTTGAGTTTTGTTATTCAGATTTGTGCACAAGGTGTCCTTTAAAATGTCAGACATGTTTAGACTGTGCAGCCAGCAGACTGCTATCTGAAATGTTAGCCAGCAGCTTTATTAAAGATGTGTTTTTGCACCATCTCTTGGTATGGGCAACAGTTTTTTCTTTATTATTTTTTTTTTGTTTTTTGTTTTTTCTGTGAGAAAGAACACCTACAAGCAGAAATAAATGTTTACTCTTTGAAATTTTCTTGCAAACGTTCTGTTAATTTGATAAAAACTGTAACTGCAGTTAAGATAATTGCAATAGTCATTCATAGAGGAACACAAGCTCAACGATCTTTAATTCATATTTAAAGCGTCTAAACACTTGAAAATACGAACACACTTTGCAGATGTTTCAGAAAACTTTCAAACAGACTTCTAAAGCTGGCTGAAGTGCTCTATTCTTTCATGAGCAGAAACTTAAACGAAACACGTTTGTAGCTCTTTTGTTGTGCATAAAACTGCATCCTGGGTGTGAACGCCTGCACTCTGCTCTCCTGCTTTCAGAGTTGGAGGTGCAACAGCAGAGGCTTCAGGAGGGAAGCAAAGTTTCAAGCTTCTGTGGACCTGACACTGAAAGCCACACTCATCTCGACTGTATTTCTGTTCCAGCTCAGAAAATCCAGGATCTCCATAGCAACGGTATAGTTTGACACGAACACCAATCATCTGCCTCTGTGAGCTCTGTCAGGAACCACTTATTCAGAGTTAATTCTTCTGACTGAATACTGGGGACAATGCAGAGAAACAGATTTGTGAATGTTAGGCATGTATTCACCTATTTACTCCCTCAAGGTCCCACTGTAAAGTGCAGAGGCGGTGCATTGTTTTGCAACAACACTTCACAGTGAACACTAAGTGATCCTTTTCTAAAGAGTATTTCTCCTAGAACTGTTTTCTTTGGCTGCATGATGTGAGATTAAAAAAAAAAACATTCACCTGTGTTGAATTTGCAGGGTTCTATAAAATCACCTTGGTCAACACGTGGTACGGCTCTCTGCGGCCTCTTTTCAATCCAGAGGAGAACATCACTATGGTGCCCACCGTCACCGACGGAAGCCAAAGGTAACGTTCAAGCATGTGCAGGAATATCTGCCGGCTTACAGATAAACTGTCAACTAGAAAAAAAAATATTTAAATGAATATTGTACTCTATTTACTCTTTAGTATTTTGTTTGCATCCATTCAAGCACATTAGCTGAGGTAATGCTAACGCTAGCTGTCTAAAAAAACAAGCCTGGATTTTTATCAGAAATGATTGTTTACAGCAAAGGTTTTAGATGAAAATATCCTACATATTTTTAAAGGAAAAAAACATGTAAGCCTTGTTTAGACTGAGTGGAACGGTCCAGCATGGACATAGTCAGGTGTTGTACCAAGACATGCATCAGATTTTTAATACCTTGTTGCAGCACGACTTCTGGCGTCGTTGATTTGTTTTGTAGCACTCATATTTTGTCCAAAAAAGCATAAAAGAAGTTGTATGTCTACACAGGATATGCACGTTTTATGTCTATTTTCTTCTTTACATATTACAAGCACCCTCGATGATGCGTTCGACCACCGAATTGAAATTATTTTAATGGTTGGATCAGGAAGCAGTCGGATGGCTGCACAAATTTTTTAACACAAAACATGGAACAACATCACTCGCTGTGCTAAACTGTGCAAAACGTATATTCAAATTTCAGAAAACTGGAACTGTAGCAGATCAACCACAAAGTGGTCCAAGACCCACCAATGAAGACATTATGTAAATAAAAACTTGCTCAATATAGAATGTTTATTTTTCCAAGCCAATCAGAATCGAGTATTCACCCAGACCATGGTATAATTAAGGTTTAAGTTGATTTATTCTGAAATTCCTGCCTGTTTTTGTACATGGTTATGTTTAAGTTTTAAAAAATGTAGTTTTAGAGTGTTCAATAAATGTTTATTCTGTTCAGCCCGCGACCTAAAGTGTGTTTTGGATGCTGGCCCCTTGTGCGATTGTCTTAGACACCCATGCCCTACAATCATAGATTCAGGTTATTATTCGTAGTCTCGACAGACAGAAGGCTACACAGCAGCTGCTAACTGCTACATGCTAGACATGATTTAACTCCTTAGGACCCGAGCTGTCCTTTGATATGCCTGTCAGAGAAATAAAAGTTAAGAAAATGAACTACTGTTGGTAATAAAACTGAAAATGTGATGTCTTAAGAACTTAAAAAAGAAGCACATAATCTTTAAAAACAAGCAAACAAAAACTAATAAATTAAAACTGATAATGATAACAGCTATTCATGAACATTCATCTTAATAAATTAATGCTAAAACAAAGTCATAATTTATTTTTAAGAATTTTAAATGAGGACAGGAATCAGATTTGGTCAAAAATTTTCCTTTATATTTCCTCTATTTTTACTTGTTTATTACAGCTACTTCACAGAAGTGTTCTATTTAAGTTTTTAATGATAAAAGAAGGTTAATGAAATATAAGTAAGGGACAACACCAATCTGTTTATTCAATTTGTTCATGTTTTAAATGTGCTGCAAAAGTATCGGATCGGGACTCGGTATCGGCAGATACACAAAATCCAATGACTCGGAATCAGATCGGGCCCAAAAAAACCTGATCGGGACATCTCTACTCTGTAAGTAATTTACTAAAGAACATTGGAGTATTGCTCAACATAAAGAGAATTTTTTTATTTTAAATTCAGAACAAAAGACCGTACAGCAGCCGCAGCGAGCAGACACAGATGAGGAGAGTCTCTCTGAGCCTTAAAATCAGCGCTTCCTGCTTCATCAAATAATAAACACCTGCTGCGGATGATACTTATGCTCTGCAATTCTCTTCTTCAGCATATCAGGAGTTTTTTCGACTGTTCTGTCTCAGCTGATGCCCTTTTTCTGTTCAGGGCCATGATTAGAGGAGGGGGCGCTCCTTCAGCGGAGGGGTGGGGGAGTGCGGACAGCATTCCATCTGGCCTCTGTGGCCTATAGGGGGCTACGCTGTGCGGAGATGCATCTCAGCAGCGCAGCACCTCCTTTGGATACAGAAATTTCTACAGGCGTCTTGAGTTATCACAACCTTTTGTGATGAACCGAAAGAGTCACGTGACTTGTAAATACGGGAAGCCGCAAATAAAAAGACACGATTCCTTCAGAAACTACTTCTACAACATCAATAAGCATTAGTTATGTGTATCAACCTGCTTATATGAACATTTATTAGCATTTGTGTATTACAAATGACTTTCAAGTTTAAATAAACTGATTTACAAATGCTAATAAACATTTACAAGCATTTGTTAATCCTTAATAAAATATTTGTTGACATTACAAATGTTCTAAAAATGCCTTGTAAGTAAATAATAAATGTACTAATTGTGTAATTGTTAGCAGTTTATTGAGTGTTTATTGTCTTTATAAGCAGTTTATTTAAACTCATAAATTATTTGTAAAACATTTACAAATGCCAATTAATGTATTTATAAGCAACTTAATACCACATTGCTAATGCTTGTTAATGTCTAATAAGTTGTTTATTAGGGACACTTATTACAAAGCATTACCAAGTTTTTTTTAAATGTGAAAAAACGTCTTATTTATATAAATATAAATAAATATTTAGCCATTTCTGCCTTTACTATAGAGTCTGAACATATCAAACAAAGATGTGTGGTCATTCAGGGACATTTGCTAAATTTACATGGTTTGAGATTATATTACTAAGACTCTACCGTCCTTTACAGGCTGCAAGGCCACCAGAACTTATTTTTATTACTACATTTGTGCCGTTGTGAATGATACAGTTAACAGGTTGGTCTATATCGTTTAAGAAAAGAAAAGAATTGTGGTTTTAAGATTTTCAAACAGGTTGACTTTTCAAACTTGGTTTTGGTGGAGCAAGCAATGGACTGGCCAACTGTCTGGGACAGTAGATGGATAGGCCCCAGCATACCCATGACAATACAAGGGAGTTAAACGTATTCAATAATAGGAGGGATAGTTTCTGAGGGCATGGAAAAATAAATTCTGAACATTTTAAATATCTGGAAGCTGTCCTATCTGGATTTGAGGGAAGAAACACGTGATCCAGGCAGAGAAGAAAGGGTCTTGAAAGAAGCAAAAACTGATAGTGCACACCGGGCCTCAGCTCTGGTGGAGGGGGATGTTTCTCCTCCCAGTCCTGTGAAAGTGTAGCACCAGACCTTGGATTAATAGTTAACTGTGAAAGAGAAGTACTATTAAATAAACATACTTTAGAAAAATAAACTGTATACAACAGGGAATGTTGTAATAAAAACTAACAAAGTAAAGTCCAGAAAAATTCTATCAAATTGAAAATTAAGCAATAAAACAATAAAACGGGAAGTATAACAGCAGTGAAATAATATTAGTGTGAGAATAAGCCTAATATTTTACTTATTTGTTATTGACAATGTTTTTCCATCTATACTGACATAACTTTGGTTTGGGAAAAATACTTCTCAAAAAAGAAAATTGAAAAAATTTATTGTAGGTATTGTTAGAGCTGTAAAAATATGGAGAAAAACATCTAATGTTTTTAACTTGTGTCTGAAAGGAGCAAGTTGAAGATCCATTTCAATGAAAAATGTGTTTTCTGTTGTTTTTAACATCTTCTTGTTCCATTTTTCCCATGATGAAAGAAATATGTACACTTAAAATGTCATTTCTGAGCATTTCTTTATTCAAATAATAGTGAATCAGTGGCAGATGAAAACATGCACTTGAAAAAACTTGTAGTTCTTAAATTAAATCTAGTCGTCGGGCCACAATCTAACTACTCCACTTCATCCCAACATATCCACTTGTAGATGACTAAGTCTTTGTTTTCCTCGTCTGAACTGACATCTAGCCAGAACTGGCTTTAGCTCCAATATTGCTGTTCATTTTGTAGCATTTGCAAGAAAAGGGACACTGAGCAAAATACTTTTTCAATCCCTCTTTCAGAGTTATACCAAATTTCACAAATACTGTCACGCATGCATGCTCCTTTGACTTGGTTAAAAAGAGCAGACACAAATTGAAACATTTCAACGGTCTGCAGTGAATATGTTGTTACTTTATTTTGCAGGATGTTCTTCAGAGTGATGGAAAAAACTTTTTCTTTTGTATTTGTCGTACACAGTAAACTGAGTGTTAATAGTTTGTATTATTTATAAATGAACAATGGTTCTTATCCCCAGAACACCAGGATGTACCAAGGGGTCAAGCATTCAGGAATCAGTTTTTGAGTTGTCAGGATACTGCCTGTTCTTAAAGTGCCACAAAGTTTCCACAGTGATTCCAGTGTGAGAAGAAAACTGTGTTTTTTTACTTTTCCTTGTACTTTGACTTTTCTGTTTTCAGTAGAGTTTGCATATTGACCTTTGAACACATTCTCGTCTCAGTTTCACTCGTTATTTAATGTTTTTCAGTATTGACCCTAAGAACCAAAATTGGATAACTATCCTAAAAAGTCTACTCTGAAGCTGCATTCACCCCGGGCATGTGTGGCTCGCGTTCAAGAATGCAGTAAAAGCGTATTCTTGTTTAGCATATGGTGTCCACACTGGACAAACTGGGAGGGGCTTCCTCTTCTGCAAATCTCTTGTATCTTTCTCCAGGCTTTTTCATCCTCAGCTCTACTGCAATATATGAAAGACCCTGTCATGTAATTCCGTTCCGGCACTAACTGCAAGTATTAATATCTCCTCCATGACCAGTTATTAAACAGATCACACTTTCACGTATTACAAAAGGACGCCATCCATACGTCACTACTAAATCCAACTCCCTGATTGGTCAAAGTTTGACCCACAACTTGTGTTAAATGCAGCACTTTTTTAGCATAGTCTTAAAAATGTGTGTAGCTACACATGAACGCAAGAGAGACCAAATCGTTTCACCTAGACTATTCATTGAATGTGAATGCACAAATGCGCCTTACTGAACGCAGTGTAAACATAGGTTAATATTTGAAAGTTAAAGTCCCACCTTGGTTTGAGCAATTTTTCTGTGCATTTGACCCATCCTTGGGGGAGTGGTGAGCTGCAGACACAGCCGCGCTCTGGAATCATTTGGTGGTTTACCCCCCTAATCCAACCTGTTAATGCTGAGTGTCACACAGGGAGGCAGTGGGTCCCATTTTTGGAATCTTTGGTATGACTCTGCCTGGATTTGAACTCACGGCCTTCTCAGGGCGGACACTCTACCACAGAGCACTGAGCAGGCCTTTATGTAACACAGGTGTCTATATTCTGCAATAACTTGGACAAACTTGATTGTGAGATTCCTTTTCTCGTCCTAGATGTTTGTCTTTGGGTAAGCGTTTCTTACTTAAAGCTTTGATCTTGTGTTAACTCCACCAGATATTTGGGAACGTTCCTGGGCTCTTCTGTCGTGTCCACCACTGTTCTGGGTGACGACCAGCCAGTTAGCATGGCAGTTAACTTCCAGCTCCAGCACAGAGTGGAGGTCAACATTCGTTCATCCTTGAATATTTCTAGAAAAGTTAGTCTGTTTCCTCATGTATATGTTAACCTGTTATCCCAAACAGAATTCTCTGGGAACGGTGTATGATCCGGTGTGTGCCTTCTGGGATTTTGATCTCAGGTGAGTCAGATTGATGGAGCTCAGACAACATTCCTGTGAGATCTGTCAAAACATGCTGTTTCTATCTAACTAGTCCAGAGACTGGTGGCTGGTGGAATACTAAAGGCTGCATGGTCGTGTCCAGACATTATGGTTACACCGTGTGCTACTGCAACCACACCACCAACTTTGCATTGCTGCTGCAAGTCTATGAAGCCCAGGTAATGGTTATTATGATTCTGGGTACACTTTTAATCAAATGGAATGTTCCACTATTTATATGTTATATGCTTTGTGTGTATGTCTATTTTTTTTTTCTTTCCAAGAGGAGTCCAGAAAACGAAAAAGCTCTGCAGGTGCTGACGTTCATTGGCTGTGGAGTGTCTATGTGTGGCCTCCTCTTCACCTTCATCCTCTTCATTGCTGTGGGGTGAGTCACAAACATCGCAGAGTGCACTCTGAAAGCATCAAGGGTGAAAAGCATTTCACAAATCCCTGCCACAGTCGCATCGATAAATGAAAAAGCCGAACATTGTGCTCTGTAAATGTGTGAGCATTTCACTGCAGTGCAGCATTTTTTATGTCAGATTCTGAGAAATACTGTAAAAGCATCACTCAACCTTTATGTTCTGTGCGTTCTTTCTTCTGTTTGTCTTTGCAGTGTCCCTAAGTCTGACCGCACCACAGTCCATAAGAACCTGATAGTTGCTCTTGGTGTTGCTGAGCTGCTGTTAATGTGCAGTGATTGGGCCTCTGACAACAAGGTGAGTTTCCACGCTCGCGCAAACTTGACCCACGTTTGCTGGAATGCTCACCTCACAATTAACATTTCCCCTGAACAGAAGAGCTTCCCATGTGGGTTCAGATGAACATGATAATATTTTTAGATAAAATCACTGTTTTTGTGCTGCACTTATGGTATCTGTGGGGTTGCTTCACCCAGACTTCATTATAAGATGATGTATACCTTCTAGGAGTTGACTAGAGAGGTAAAAATATACTGACAAATTTCCATTCAAAGTTACTGTTATTCAATCTTCAGATAAAAACCTCAGCAGCTAAAGTTCTTTTTGACCAGAAAGGACATCTAAAACAAAAATATAATGTGGAGAAGATGCATGAAGGAGCTTCTTTTTATACTTGAACCAGAACAGGCCCCACCCCTTTTGACTAACATTTACACAGTAATGACGATAAATCTCCAGAAACTTGTTGCTTTATGAATCTGAATTATCCTACTTCTTTAATTATCATTCAACACCTCTTTTCTCCCCTTTTTTGTCTCTAACATCCCTGTTCTTCTTTTGTGACTGGTCCAACATTTTAGCTTGATGATCTCTAACACTTGATGTGGATTTGAACAATTAATTTGCACAAAGTATCAACAAAAAATTAAAATTCCATGTATCTGACTAGCACCAATGATTGATTATTGAAACAGATTCACTCACTAATGAAGCATAACCAGCTTCAGACATTGGTCAACGTGTTCACGATGGCTCTGATTTCCCTCCATCCTCCTGCAGGCGGCATGTTTCCTGGTGACTGCACTCCTCCATCTCTTCTTCATGGCCTCGTTCTCATGGATGCTGGTGGAGGGCCTTCTGCTGTGGAGCAAAGTCGTGTCAGTCAACATCAGTGAGGACCGAAGGATGAAGCTTTATTACATCATCGGATGGGGTAGCTCTTTTAAATAAATTTTTGAGAATGTTCTCAAAGTTTGGATTGATTCTTGGGCATTCTTATAGCATGTTAAAAGGTCCTAAAAAATCAAAAACGTTGTCCAAGAAAATCTGTAACTAAATGTGTTTCTGTAAATGGTTTAGTTTTTTTGTAAGTTTTTAATAGGTACCCCCCACCCAAAAATAACTATAATAATAATTTATCTATTTTTATGCGACTTAACATCCATTTGAGGAGTTCATTCACATGACACACGTTATACATAATGGAGTGAGTGTCTCCTATTTAATGTACATGAGTATTAACAGTTTTATCAAACTAAAACATCTTAGAACAATTGTGTCAAAGTCAAGACCCGGGGATCATTTTATTTTATTGTTTTTAATGGCCCAATGTTATTTTACACTTATTCTTGCGCTTATTTCTAACCTGTATAATTTTGATCAAATATATTTTTGTGGAGAGTAAAATATTTAAAGTTATTTAAGCTTTAAGTTGATTTCTTCTGGAATAATATTCCTGCCTTTTTATCATTTATAATTATGTTAAAAAGTTATGGTTTTAAAGTTTTATAAATTGGCATTCTGGTAGCTTTCTGGACTATTTTGGCATTTACGGTTCTCAGATTTTTAAGGCTATTTTGTAGTTTAGCTAATATTTTAGCTACATGGTAGCTGTTTTGACTAATTTAGGCTCTTTTTCAGTTTTTTGGGGTATTTTGAAGTTTAGTTATTTTTCAGCTACATGCTAGTTACTTTGGGTAATTTGGCTTTTTTTTGTTTTTTTAGGCTGTTTTGGAGTTAGGCTAAAATTAACACACTAAATGTTTAGGCTAATTTATGCTCTTTTTTTCATTTTTTTAGGATATTTTGAAATTTAGCTATTTTTTTCAGCTACATGCTATCTGTTTTGGCTAACCAATTTTTTTGTTGGTTTTTTTGGGGGGCTAAAATTTGCATTTAGCTATTATTTTAGCTGGCTATTATCTTCAGTGTTTTTAGCTATCAATTTCAGCATCTTCAGAGGCCGAATTCAGATTACAGCATTCACACTAGCATAAATACCATATATAGTTTATAATTATGTTAAAAAGTTACAGTTTTAAAGTTTTAAAAATTTTGTTTTAGAGCGTTCAGTGAATATTTATACTGTTCGGCCCACAACCTAAGATGTGTTTTGGATTTTTATCCCCTTGTGTGATGAAGTTTGACACCCCTGTCTTAGGAAGTTGTGTGTTTACATGTGTGTACATGTTTGTGTGTTAACTACCTTCAAAGATGACGTCTCAGAATTCTCCTTTGTCTTTCTTAGATATCTCTTCTTTGGTCAAGTTTATAAGAATGTTGTTTACATAATTTCTCAATAATTAACAAAAATATAAATGCAACAATGTTTAATACGAGGCAAAAGGGGCTCAAACACCCCTACAGCCCAATGTGTGCACACGCCTGCCACAGATTTTCATGGAGCGTGCAGTTGGCATGCAGCTAGCAAGAATGTCCACTAGAGCTGTTGCTCATGAATTTAATGTTCATTACCATCAGCCGTCTCCAAAGGCTTTTCAAAGAATTTGACAGTACATCCAACCAGCTCCTCAAACGGAGACCATGTATAACCACACCAGCCCAGGATCTCTACATCCAGCATGTTCATTTAAAGACCAGCCACTCGGGCAGCTGCTCAAACAATCGGTTTGGAAAGCTGGTCATGCTTAGAATGACGTTAACTCATTTTGTGGCTTCTGATAACTCTTGACCTGTGTAGGTCCTGTTCCTATCAGTCCTAAGGCTGTTTTTATTATATCCCACCTAGAAAACATTACGCGGTGTCTTGTCATGTTACTCTCAGCCTTAACCCAGTTTTTGAAAAAACATCCTGCAGCTGTTCATGTTGCCAAATCTGTCTGCGAGGGTTTGTTTTGTCGCATGATGAGCTGAGAACACCATGTGAGCTGGTCGTACAAACAGTCAGATGGGACTGGCATCTCCATGCATTTGTTCAGAATGCTGCTCAGACTAAACAGCCACCAGGAGCAGAACAGACAAAATATTTAACTGAACAAGCGCCAATAATCCATTTTACTAAAGTACATCTTTAAACATCTTTTTTTCAGTCAGAGTTCAGCGACGATTCATTTTCTTCATCACAATGTTTTCCAGGAGTGCCTGTCCTGATTGTTGGTGTAACACTGGCGGTATCAGTGGACAAATACAAAGCAGAAGATCACTGCTGGCTCAACGTGCAGACTGACACAATCTGGGCCTTTGTGGGCCCTGTTGTGTTTGTCTTAGCGGTACGTATTCTTCTTCAGAAAGTTTTTCAAATGTGAATCTACTATAGTTCAATCCTTCAAAAAGAGATGAGTCCTCAGTAAAAAATAAAAATAAAAATCATGAATTTCTAATACCTGAGCTCACTGAAATGTTTAAAACTCCCCCTAACCATTTTAGATTTAACTGAAACAGCTTGTTTTTTTTTTCCTGTAACTTTGAATTTACACATTTAACACAATAACTGCAACACATGTTATGGAATCATTTTATCGATTTGATAAGAACTTTTTAACATAAAAAGTCTTTGAAGTTGACAGGGCTTTTGTGCTACTTTGAAATTAACCTAATTTAACCATTGTTAGTTTTTTTTTACTTCACAATACAAATATTTTCTATTCAGTATTCTGCTGTATCAGACAAAAAAATATTTATATTTGAATTCTGTGCATCAGGGTTTGTCAGGAATAGGTGCTGTGGGACCCAATATGCAGGAAACCAAGCGTGGTGGAGGAAAATTGAACATTAAATAAACTTAAGCATGACAAAAACCCATAGAGACACAAAAAGGTGACACAGCAGATGACCAGACTATGAATAACTCCAAATTGGAGATGAAGGCTACGTCCGAATTCCCACCCTAATCCCTAATGACTAAAAAATGACAGTGCGGGACTATCTAATGCCCTTGACTTTAAAAAGCAATTCAGAGCATTGATGCACACTAGTATTTCCAAATTTTGGGGACTAGATTCTGGATTTGTAGATTCGGACAGCACTACAAAATGCCAAACGCACTATATAGTGAGTAGGGAAGGAATTTGGACATAGCATAAGAAACACTAAGGACTATTGACACCAGATAGCTGTGGACAATTGACAGTCTTAACTTGGAGTGATTGACATAAAGGAAAACAGCCAAAAGAACATGACTATATGATATGCTATATGAATTATGGAAATTACAGGTAGCATTATGGTAATTCAAAGAATCTCAACATTGGACCTAAGACTCCTATATTAAAGGACTAACACTTTTTCAATGAGTGCCTGCAGCGATGTCATTCATACTTTGGGTGGAGCTACCGGCTTCACCATTTGCAGCTTAATTTGATCCGTAACTACTTGGTCTAAACTAAAACAACGTTTCCTTTTCTATTTGTGTAACCTTGCCGTACTTTGTATTTACATCACCTGATATATGCAAATGCTAGTGACAAGTCATATCAGTGTAAGCTCTGACTCAATTTTGTTCTAAATATCTGAACAAGAAATCATTTTCAAAATGCAAAATATTCCAAAAATATTTTTTTAATTTACAAAATCTTTAAAGTTAATGTTGTAATGTTGTAGAATTATTTTAGTTTTTTGTGGATTTGGCTTGTCAGGAGCTTGTGATGTAGGACCCAATATGCAGGAGACCAGGCTTCACGATAGAAACCTATACATTTAATAAATACACTTAAACTTGACGGAGCCCATAGAGAAACAAACATTGGAGAAAGCGGAAGACTAGAAAAAAATAACTGAAAACTAGAGACTCAAATCAGCTGGGAGTCATTAATACAAGTCAAGACTGCAGTGGAGGATTTACACCTTAAACCTGGTGTGACTGACAAAAGTACAACAATGTAACAAAAAAGATCTGTTTCAATCTGCACATTTTAAATAAGAGATTTTTATGTTCAAAGGTCCAAAAATGTCTTTTTTTTCTGACATTAGCAGCAGTGTTTCAAATGCCGTGCTTTATACCGTGTCTCTTTATGGTCTACCAGAAGCTAAGTCTGCTGGGATGGATTTTTGAAAACCTGACCCTGATAAACACAAAAATGTCTTATGTAAAAATAAGTAAAGTAGTTAAGGAAAGATTATTTATTATTTATTAAAGATTATTTACTATTTATGATTAGTAGTAATTATAAAGGCTTCACTTACATGTGTATGTGGATCTACAGTATATTTATGAGTATGTATCTCTCTTAGGTTGTGTCTGAATTTCCACCCTAATCGTACTATAACATTATACAGTGTGGGACTATCTAGCACCCTGGATTTTAAAAGCAATTCAGACACTAAGTTCACAACTTTACTTTCTTTTTTTTAAATGCCTGATATGACGTCACCAATTCACAAAGAAAATTGAATCAATACAAACATTTCCCGACGTCATGAAAACTTGATGATTTGTTAAAAAGTTACATTTAAATACTTTTTTCTGCAAAAATTGTTCAATCATAATGCATGGTGGTCTATATTCACTAATCTGAGCATTGATGGACGCTAGTTTTTTGCAAAGAAATGTTAGGAAATTTCTAGTGTATTCAATTTTGTCATTTTAGATTCGGACAGCACTACAAAACTACTATATAGTGAGTAGTGAAGGAATTTGGACATAGCTTTACTTTAATTTTTTTATTTTCCAATCCCCTTGTGTCTAAGCATCTTGAATTTGACATTTCTATGTATAGATTTTTCATCTCTTTTGTTTGTCTCCTTAAGTATGCTTTTTTTTATTATTATTATTCCATGAACTAAATCAATTTGAGCTCCAAAAATGTTTTTTTATGTCATGGTAACAAGATTTGTCTGCTTGTAGATGTGCAAATGCAACATTGGCTATCTTTTTTAAAATGTCTCCATTATTGTGTAGACATAATACATTGAATTAAGCAGCCACTTAGGGGTTGTGCCAAGAGACAAGACTGTCAAGTATAGGAAATTAATTCCCAAACAACCAAATAAAATACAACACCCAATAATCAAAAAAGGACCTTAAAAGTAGCATAGGAAGTATGAAATCTCATTTTAAAATGAGCTCAAACTCTCCTGTGCAAAAATATTAAAGGAAGAAGCTTTTCCCTCCATCTCGTGGTCTCTGCAGAAGCTGAGGTTTGCTGTGATCTGTTTTTTCTTCTCCCTGAGCGGGTGGGGCACGATTCCCTCCTCTCCGTGGAGCGTGAGGATAAGTGGATCTGCAGCGGCACGTCTCATGTTTGACCGAGGCCATGTTGATGCTGTTGTCCTCTGCCTGCAGGTCAATGCAGTTGTGCTGTGTCGGGTTGTCATGGTGACCGTTTCCAGCGCTCATCGACGAGCTAAGATGCTCAGTCCAAGCTCAGCATCAAAGATGCAGACCTTTGACCTCACTTGGTGAGATTCAATGGCATGTCTACCGCTCTGTGTCACTCTCTCCCGTCCTGCATTCTGTGCTCTCTCTTTCATAAAAGGTTTTTCTCTCTTGTGCGCCCACGCTCTCTCTGCCATTCCCTCCCTCCCCCTCCCTCACCCGTACACACAGGAGTACTACTTTCTATTTGGGTGAGCAGTCATTGTCAATAGAGACTGTGTGAGAGTTTAAGAGTTCACAGTGGGAGTTGGAAAAGGCTTATCAACTTAACACCTGGTCCTAGCACAGTTGTGTGTGTCTGTTCATCTGCTTGTGTGTGTGTTTCAGGGGTGGGATGGGGTGCAACTTTGGGTCTGTCCTTTAAACCTCTACTCTTCTACAAGTGTGTTTTTGTTGTACCATCTATCCAGTGGTGCTATCTTCTGCTCGATGGTTCACATGATCGATGTTAGAAATATGACTTTTATTTTAAAAAAGGGGAGTAAGAATTTTAACTTTTTACCAGTTGTTAAGCAGTCCTGGTATATGTAAGTCTGAGGCAATATTTTGGAGTCTCTTTTAGGCCCTTTATTGAAACAAGAGTTAACACAATTCATATAAGGATTAACACCGTATTTTCAAAGGCATTTCAACCAAGAAGTTACAGTATTTTGATATATACATTCATGCATTCTTTTGAAAAAGCTGGACTTACTTTGCCTCTTTTCCTAAGTTCACATCGGCCTCATCAACACCTGTGTAAGCGACTACTTCCAATGTAAAGTCTATGTAAGCTCATGGATATGTACATTTCAGATTTCTAAGTTCAAAACTCTAATTTTTAAACGTCACTACGCAAGTTTTTAACAAACGTTTTTGGGCTCTGCATAAAAATATGCAGCAATTGAATGCACTTTGAAACCAAAACCATTTGAACTTTGACCAATCAGGGACTTTGGTTGTAATGTATGGATGGCACCCTTTTTAATTCACAGAACTGCCAGTTTGAAAAGTAATAACAGAGGAGAAACTAATAATAGCAGTTTGTGCCCAGCTGGAATTATATGACATCAAGTCTTTTGTACATCAGAATAGAGCTGTGAAGGAAAAATCCTGGAGCAAGATTCACAAGATTTGCATCGGCAGATTTTTCGCACCAACCCTCTCCCAACTGAGGACATGTATTGGGTAGCCACAGACCAGTGTAAACATGACATTCAGCGCTTTCTTGAACACACATTACATGCCTAATGCTCACACCAGGTATGTAAATAGTAAATAGCGTATACTTGCATAGTGCTTTCTACCTTCCTCGAAGGCCTGAAGCGCTTCACAGTCAAAGACCCATTCACCCATTCACACACTGGTGGTTGCTGCGCTGCCTAACGCTGGCACCAACCTTTCACCAGAGGCAATGTGGGATTCATTGTTTTGCCCAAGGACACTTCAACACATGGACAAACAAGGTGGGAATCAAACCTGCGATCTTCCGATCAGAAGTCAACCGCCCTACCGCTGCATCATGGCCCCCCATCTGTACATAGTATTTGATAGAACTGGATACAGGCTCTGCTTTCCACCATGTAGTGCGGCTCTTGCTGCATTCTGCTAATGGATCCAGAGATCACAGAGCTATCGTTAGGACTGGCTATTCTTTTTAGCTTGTTCTGTGAGGATTGTGCTCCTGGATTTGGTTTTATCAATTGTGTATTGGTTCTGGTCATTTTCTATTTGGAGTTGCCCCCTGTCAGTCAAGTATAGTTAACATGAGGAGAGTCAATAATGAATATAGTCATTCTTGAGGTGGAGTGGCGGCAATTCAAAAGCACAGTCTTATAGTCTACATCTGAGGTGGGCTGAGACCTGGCCCTGATCTCTAAAGACAGGTCATAGACCAGCTCTACTTTCTACTGCAGATACAAATCCTGATCTTTCCAAGGTTCCTGAGATCTATCTAAATAGATCCATCCATCCATTTTTTAAACCGCTTTTGTCCCTTTCGGGGTCACCGGGCTGCTGGAGCCTAACCCAGCCACTTCTGCGAGAAAGCAGGATTCACCTGGACAGGTTGCCAGTCTAGCACAGAGCCACAAGTGCAATCAAGAATGCTTGTGCGCTCCTGAAGGTGCATCAGATACTTGATGTGAATGCAGCTAAACTCGGGAAAAGTCTCTTTTACCAGAACCAAAGACGCACTTTTAGTTCAGTGTACTTCATTGATGTTCTCTCCTGTTTTGGTTTTTGTTTTTTTTTCATAAGTCTTAGTTTTATAACGGGTTATTTATCAAAACCCAATCAAATGTTTCAATTTCATCTTCGTATTATGGTCACTCTTGATGGGTTAGATTGAGACTTTTTATTTTCTGAAGCAATCTGAGGTGCTTTTCTGTTAAGCATACATAACCCACAACACTTAAAACCTGTTCCTGTCTCAAAAGAACATTTAAATGATGTATCTGCAGTCCAATGTTGATGGAGATGTTTCAACACCGCTCTCCCTCTGTCCTCTTTTCATTCCGTTGCAAACAAACTGAAGGAGATGTATGCGCCAGCTGTGTTTCGTCAGTTCAGGAGATTAGAGCTAGAACGACTTTCAAAACTAAACAGAAGAGACAGTCGGCTTTGTCCTTGCACAGACTGCAGCCTGAAAACTCAATTTTTCTACCCAGGTGCAGCACCGCACTGACAATAGTTATTTGAACAAAGGCGACCTTTTTCTTGCCCTGTGAAATGTTTATTGGCCATATAAGCACCAGATCATTGAAAAGATGATTGCCAACGAACAGAAAAATAACTTTAGCAGTCCGCAAGTTTGAAGTTGCTCAGAGTTTTTTTTTTTTTTTTGTGGTAAGAAATTTATAGAGGGAATATCTGCAGAGATATTATATTTAAAACTATCTAAAAAAAATCAATAGCTGCATTTACATGGACACAAGTAACAGGATTAAAAGCCTGATCAGAATAAAAAAGGCTTTATGAAAAACACTCCATTTAGGATATTTTGACCCCATCAGATTCATCCATCCATCCATTTTCTTGACCGCTTCGTCCCTTTCGGGGTCGCGGGGTGCCGGAGCCTATCCCGGCCACTGATGGGCGAAGGCGGGGTACACCCTGGACAGGTCGCCAGTCTGTCGCAGGGCCCCATCAGATTCATTTGGACCAAAATTTCCTTCCGATTGAGATAAGGGGGTTATGGTGATTGTTGATCCAATCGTGATGCACATAAACAATTTACTCCGATTGTGGGTGATTACTGCGCTGGCTTTTACACCATGTTTAGATATATGAGATATGAGGTATGAGGCTTTGGGGCATAAAGAACCGTGAGTCCAAGCAAAACAGCCGGACGTCGGAGCTCCGTGTCTGCAAAGGGGGAATGCTTTGTTACATGTGTGCTCCGAAAGAGGCTTTGAAACGCGGTCCAGCCGGCTGCTCCACACGAACTAGCTGCCGCACTCAGGAGTACCGGGTCTCCGAGCAGAGGAGCGGCTTCAGGACAGTGTGTGTGCTTTTGAATGCGAAAATGCTAAAGCAGTGAAACTGTGCAAACAATCGTGAATTTGTGCGATCGACCGGCCAGACTGCTTCAACTCTTAATCAGTGAACTCAAAAGAACTATCCTCTCTCACTCTTTACTCCTCAGATTCATCTAGTGGCTACTTGTAGAGGAGGGAGGACTAAAGTTATGGAATGTAGAAATGATCAACCGAATGTCTCTCCCTCTTCTACATGTGTCAAAGCAAACACTGTTCAGCTTTTAGACGTAATACATGCGGGCAAGATGCATATTTCTGCATTGTCCACACGTAACCCAATTGTAACCCTAACCCTATCCCTTCATCCAGGTTGGCGGCCATCTATACATTCTCTCACCCAACTCGTCATATATTGACTTTTGGTTTTGGCCCCCTCTGCGTCACTGTTTGACGTTTTCACATGCTGGCTGTTCCCATTAAATCAAGGATTCCCAACCCTTGGGACGCGGTACCGGACAGGGTACCAGATGAAGTACCCGATGCGGAACCGGCACCTGGTTAGGGTTAGGGTACTGGATTAAGGTACCAGTGCGCGTCCCATGGTCTGGGGACCTCTAATTAGCATCAAGCACCCCTCGGACCGGGACCAGTTTGTGGCCTGGTGGTTGGGGACCCATGATTTAATTGGAGCAGCCAGTACGTTAAAAAATGATGAGTTGAGGACACTTGAAACGTCAAAAAGTGACCTGGAGGAAACCATTCAATATATGATGAGTGTGGGTGGGAAAATGTGTTGGGCCAAGAAAAAATTTAGAACATTTCATGCAAATAGTCACTTTAAAAAATCTAAACAAATACAAAGTTTGATCTGGCTCAGAAGATCATCTCAGTCTTTGTGAACTGCAGCCATGATTGTCTACAACAGGACTCTGCTACTTCTTCTACAATCAATTATGCTATTTTAGAAAATTCATGTCAAAGGATTTATTCTGATCAGAGTGTGACAGATGTTAACAGAATATGATACATTTTTAAGGCCCCTTGTACACAGTTGAATTCTAATCCAACCTTTGATCTGATTAAAGACATTATACACACATACACACAGTTACTTGTGTCAAGAGACTTGATCAGCCTTATAGCTTAACATGTGTAAATATACAAACTCTACAAATACTTGGATATAATCAATGAAAAATATCACATTTATTATATTCAAACAAATTTTCTCTTAAAATTCTTCTTTTAGCATTTTTTATCTGAAGTTACACATTAGCATTTTTACTGCCGTTAGTATTTCAGAAGTTTTGCCAAACATCTCTTCTTTGGTTTTCTGTGGTCAGATCAAATTCACAATGCTTTGTATTTATTCAAATTAAACTACTGATGCTTTTGACATAGACACTAGGGGTTCTAATTCATCTGTCCTGACTACCAGAAGCTGTGCTTCAAGTTCTGAATGATCCTTCAGGCACACGCGCAGTTTTAGAATTTACAAACAACAAAGTCACCTGTGACCTCCCGGTGACCCACGTGAGGCTTTAAAGTCTTGTGTTATCGGGAGCGTGGTCCCAAACTCTTCTTATGAGAATGCAGGAACCAGAGGGAATCATAGAACTGTAGATACATATGCAACTTTCATTCTTTATGCAATCTTCTAAATGAGTCATAACCACATGTTGTGGTGTAAAGTACAGAAAGTAAAAATAGAAAAAAAGTAAAATAATACTTTCCAATAAAAAGATTTAGAGGTGGTTTCATTCAGCTTTCTTTTCCTATACAGGGTAACTTCTGACATATTTCTCTTTAGCTTTAGCTCACAAAGACATGGTCACTTGTGTTTTGTTGAGGTCCCCACACCAACTGATAATCAGTCCATCAAGTTAAGCTACTTGACAGCAGCTGGCTGACATTGAGCCTCTAAACACAGAGGCAGAGTTTGGTTTAATCCTGCATGTATGCCTGTGTTGACGCTTCTGTAAAGAACCATACAATCATTTCTAATAACCTGACACATAAACACATGGAACTGCTGGAGGAAGACTTTCTCCAATCATCTGATGTATACGTGTGTGTTCACAGGGCCGTCACTCGCCCGGTTCTCATCCTGCTGCCCGTCCTGGGTCTGACTTGGCTGTGTGGAGTGCTGGTCCACCTGTCTGTGGTCATGGCTTATGTCTTCATCGCGCTCAATTCTTTCCAAGTAAGCAAATGTTTTGTAGAGAGCCACAGCAATAGAATGTGGTGTTCTGAAGAATCATTAAACCAAGATTGGAAGTGTATAACAATGAGACAGTGTACGATGAGAGAGAATTCTACACCATTCAACGACATGAAGAAAGGTAGGTTGTAAATGTCTCAAACACAACAAAGTGATTCAAATACAGAACAAGAATATGAGAGAAAAGCTAAATGCATACGACTGCGACAACGCAAAAGAAATTACAAATGAAAACATGAAAAAACCCATTTGTACTCAAGAGTACAAAGTACTCACAACCTGCATTTTTTACTTAAAGAGATTTACTATAAGGATTTCTCAGCACACTGTGAATAAATACATGTTGGCAATTAAGCATCCAAATCTGAACCACAAACCAAATACAAACTTTTAAATTGCATCACATGGAGACAATTGTCCTTTTTTAAATAAATAAAAGATTATGTGCTTTATGGATGTTTGGTTAAAAAACATTTACAAAATATTTTTTATTGCAAAATTAGTAGGTTTATCAATTTCCAGTTATTTTCTTTCTTTTGACCCGTTTCATGAAAAGCCTTTCATAAATATTTCTCTATTACTCAATTTTAAACAAACAATCTTGACAAAAAATCAAATGTGTGCTAATTTATAAGTTTAGTAATTGATTTTTTTTCATCTTGTAAAAAGCATACATATTCCTATTTTGCAGCTACTTCTTTAGTATTTTTGGAAGAAAGGAAGATAATTAATTTGATTAATAATTGGAGGTTTTGCT
The DNA here is from genome assembly GCF_002922805.2 of Oryzias melastigma. Classification (NCBI taxonomy): domain Eukaryota; kingdom Metazoa; phylum Chordata; class Actinopteri; order Beloniformes; family Adrianichthyidae; genus Oryzias; species Oryzias melastigma. The sequence continues at coordinate 33,104,860 of NC_050520.1, read as the reverse complement.
TCAAATTCCATGAAAAACTTTGTGATGGAGGCTTGTTTGTTAAAGCATTAGGTATAAAAAGCAGTCAACTGGACTTAGTTTATGCTATATTATCTTTCACCTCTTCTCTGAAAAGCTTTTTTTTTTTAGTTACCAATCATTAACTGAATATGCGTATAGAAAAGGGGATCTGTTCAAAAACACTGATAGAAACGACATTATGTTGGTAAAAAGGTAAAAAGATGTAAATTTGCTTCACAGTTCAAACTGGAGAATAAGTCGAACTTTTTGGAGAATTTTATTAAACACAATACAAAAACAAGAACTGACATTTCATTTTAAAATGCAAATCATAATAACGGAATAGATGACAATAGTAGACTCAATGCATGCGTGCATTAGTACTGTTACACTCTCGTGCTTATTTAGCTTCATGAAAGCTAAATAAGCTCTAAATATCGCTCTATCAATATATCCATGTATCTAGAGAGAGAGATAGATATCTCAAGATTTTGGACTAAAGTAACTTAATTTTGTTCAGATTTTTGAAATGTGATTTGAATCATGTAAGAGTGAAAGATACAAGCCTAGTGAAAACAAATCATCTAAATGTAGATTTTTTTTTTTTTTCAAAATATGTTCAATCAAAGTAGATTCAAACTCCTTTCCATTTATTGCAGCGTTTAAGTCAATATCTGCTTACAATTTTCCTATGACTTTTATTTATTAATGTTCTCTACTATTTTTGTCTGTCGCCTGAAAAACGATCCTCTGTATCTTTTCTTGCACTCTTATGTGTGAGTCTTTGTGTTCGTATGTTTGGGAGGCAGCAGCCAGAGCTTTGAACGACAGGTCAGACCACATCCGACTTCAGCTCTCCTCCACAAATAAAACGTCATTCACTTCCTCTCCCATGCGCTGCTTATGCTCACCATTTTCCATACTCTGTTCTTGTTTCCTTTACACCTTTCAGAAAATGTGCTTTCTTTCTCTTTGCTTGTCCGTTTAAGCCTTTCCTACCCCTCTTTGCCCTTCCCGGGCTCTAATTAATCAAAACGAGCTAGCCCCTGGGTGACCCCAGAGAGATGCTAGTTAATTTAGATTTACTGCCAGTGTCCATTTGAGGCCAGATAACACTACAGTAGGAGTTTTTCCTCATGTAGGTAGGAGGATCAGGCCTAGCCAGCCTTTCTTTTTATGAAAATAGGGAGAGGTGGTAATGAAACAAAACTGTGCTCAATAAAAGGCTCAGCAGAGATAGGACTCCTGTGAGTTGCTGTGTGCCTCAGTTGAAAGAAAATGAAATATTTGTCAATTATATTTATTGGCTGAATTATGTGTCCGGTTCTGTCTGAAGTCAAATCAAGTAGAAGTGGGACATTTAAAAGCTGTTTCCTCTGAACTCATCTTGAGGTTGGCGCAGTGGCCGAGCACCGTCTGCACTTCTAATCACAACAAGGTTCTTTGTAGTACAAAGACAAAAATTTGGAAACTTGAGTAATCTCCAATTTTTTTCTATTTTTCCCTTTAAAATGAGACATTGGCTTGGATAAACGTTTAGTTTTTTTGTAATCGTTTGTCTTTGTAAGGTTTAAGAGCAGGGGTCTGCAGACTGTGCTCCATGGCTTTATAAATATGCAAACAATTTGAATAAAAGTTGAGTTTGTTTTAATTGAGTTAATTAAAGCACGTATTCTAATCTGCTGTGCAGCAGTGTCTAGTCTAGTTCAGAGGCAAAGGTCTTAAAGTATGGAATTCCATTTACATGTAAAGATTAAAAAAGAAATTGGATTCTACATTTGTTTTTTACTAACAAAAGCAGGTATAAGCACCAAAGCCATACTTATAAAAAAAAGCATTTCATTTTGTTTTGTTTTTTTTTTCTTACATTTTTAATTCATAAAACTTCTGCAGCAGGAAGAACTTACACTGTAAAAAGTGAAACAACTTGTTGCAACTAAATTATTATTTTGTATTAAATTAAATCTTTAAGTTGAGTAAACTATCATAGTAATTAATTTAAATTAGTTAATTGGATTTGATGAACCCTAATAACTTTAAATGTAACAAATTACAGAACATTTAATTCATTAAATGATTTACTTTTTTCAGTGTTTAATACAGTGTTTTATTTTGAAAGGAACTCGTATGTAGTATAGTATCACAAAAAGTAAAGAAGTTCAAGTTATTTATTGAATAATAAAACACCATTATAGTTCAGACATTGTAAATTTTTAAATGCTACATTTAAAAAATATATGTTTTAATTTCCTCATTAGGTTGCATCTCTCACTTGGTCCTGGTCCATAAGAATTTGGACCAAATAGTTCTTTTCGCATTAAAGGTTGCAAACCGCTGTTAGACTAACGTCTGGTCTCCCAAACATTTATCACCTATATAAACATGTTCTACTGCATTGTATTTAACAGCAGTTTTTACAGGGTCCCTTTTTGTTCTTCGTTTCTGTCCGTTTGCAGCTGCAGAAAGGAAGAGGAGCCACTCGGGCAGTGCATATCACAGCATGGCATTTGTAGCATAGATTAATTCTCAAATATTTTTTTCTTGCTCTTCTCCACAGGGCCTGTACATCTTTTTAGTATACGCTGTTTACAACAGTGAGGTAAGGAAGCATTTGTTTGTGTTGCATTTGAGGCAGTGTGGGTCTTTGTGGAGACAGCAAGGCCTTTTGGAGAAACCTTCTGCTGCTTCTCACATAGGTGAGGAATGCCATCAAAAGGATCAAGGAAAAACGAAAGGCCTTATCTTTCACGGTGAGTGGACACAAAAGCCATCCTATGACAGAAACTTTTTTGTAATTCCTTATAAAATTGGGATATGTTTTCAGAACTGCTCCCAGCCAAACAGCTTCCTACATTCCCAGAGGGTCCCGGTTTCCTCCTGGAGCCGCAGTCCTCCAACTCCTTCCAGTCCAGAGACCAGTGAGACCTCAGGAGCCAACAGTTCCACCTCCATGTCATTAGTGATTAAGAACGGTAGGCAAACAACAAGGACTTTTGTTATAGATACTGGTAATCAGGTCTAATTAGATATAGAGTATAAGCAGTTGGATGCTGTGATGTATTTTATTTAGGGAGGTTTGTTATTCATTCACAGTATGCTGTGTGAACCTCAAGAATGTTCAGTTAATGTTTCTGTAATTCATTAGCATGAAGTTATTCATGTTTAGGATCTGTTTAAATGTGAGGCATAATTAGGACCGATTGGGACAGTTTTGCATTCTGATTTTAAGTAAATCGGCTGCAGCAGGAGGAGCTTTTTGACACAGGGTGGGTTTTATGTTGAAAGGAACTAGTGTGGGCTGCTGTCAGAAATTGAAGAAGTTACAACTGATATATATAAATATATATACACTGTTTTAATTTGGTTTTTGCCATATTTAAGTTACAATTACATTCAAGTTACAATGTTTAGTTGACAAAATAGCATAAATATTGTGCATTTTTAACGATAAAGTGAGACTTTGTGGCCCTCGTTGGGTTCTGGTCTGCATTAAACTAGACCGAATACCTGTTTTAGTGTTAAAGGTTGCAGACTTCTGCGTTAGGCCAAGCACAGAGGAGAATTGTTTACCCTTATTGGACCTCTCCAGCATAAATCTGAAACTGGAATCTCATGTTTGACTCCCACATCCCACTTAAATGTAAGCTGTTAGAAGTTATCAGAATATTTCAGTTCTGACCAGGATCTCCACCTACAAAGTCAGAAGGAACCAGTAAACAGATCCACATGAGGACGGCACGTTGAACAATGTGTTTATGCTGTCCAGTGCAGTCAGGAGAGCTCTGATCTGTGGACTGGAAAGAATGAACAATTCCTCTCAAAAAGAGGAACTACATCAGTCCATGACTCAGCAGTTTACCTGAACAGAAGTGGACGCTCCTTTGAAGATAATAAAGTCACAATTTGGACAGAATAAATGAATGTGAAATCATTTATCTTAATGTTTAGTCATAATGGCTCTTATGGGTGAATACTGGCTGTCTGCGGGTGAAAAATGGACTAAACTGTTCAGGCCAAGCAGGTGGTCCACACAACATATCAAGACCACAGACCGCTCTGTGAGTAAGTAGAGCCGGTAGAGCGAAAATGCTCTAATTGTTTTCTATGGGTATGCTGCGGGCAACAATCCGACATTTAAACAAATGTCAGGGGAAGTAAGCGTCAAGACGTTTCTTCAACCTCCAAAATCCTGCGCACAATGCAAGGAGATAGTTAGTCCTGTTCCAATGATAAGTGTTTTCTTCTTGCACAGCCTTACTCCTAAATGAAGAAATTGGAAAACAAAAGTGTTGTGCGTGGGCATCCTACGTATCACCTGCATTGCCCATGCATGCAGCCAGTACTCGCATCTTACGAACGATTAGCGTGTGGCGTAAGGGCGCAATATCATCACCATGTGGGTCATAAATGTCAAATCTAAATTCTTCCTCTACTAGAAAAACTGTATTCAAATTCTGACGCTACTCCCACTTGATGACATCATCAATAGTCACCAGTCAGCTACGTTAGCGCGGAGCTGCTAACACTCAGAAATACCTAAGAACATCAGTTTAATAACATAAAAAATACCATACCGAAACAAGAAGTCATCACTTACATTACAATGTAAACTTAAGTGCTTTAGAGCACCCCCACATGAAGAAAAGTGCTTCTCCTCGACACCCTCGCGGTGGATGAGTCTACTTCCCTCCACCGCAAGAGTTAGCCCTTAAAAAAACTACTGCGGGCAATCCTATCCCTTCAAATGCCCCTACAATTGAAGGAGTCGGGAGAAACTGTAGGGGTAGGGGAAGAATTCAGATTCGGCCTTACAATGCCTTTTATCACATGCACGACAACTGTACGTTCCACTTCCATGATGTCCTTTATAGTAAATGAGCGAGTATCAAGGGAACTTCTAGACAAACCTGCAGTCCTCTGGAGATGCAGCCCCTCCTCTATATAACAATCCATGACACTGGACAACCTAAAAACTTGCAGCACCCATTAAGGTCAACCATGAGACTATGAGGCTTCACAGCTAACACGAGAGGTGCAATATTTGCAAATAAATTGGTCAATCAAAAGAGACTTTTTTTTTTCAAAAACTCCCTAAATGATCAGTTATCACATTATGCAGGATTCCTTCAGGGGAGAGCTCAAGGAAAATACAAATGCTGTTCAGTTGACAGATCTGTTTGCTTCGGAATGTGCTCTTAGATTGTTTTATTTGGTTGACAGAAATCAAATATTGTTTTAACCTCTTAAGATCTGAGCTAATATATTTGAGCTAACCCCTCTACACACCCAGTCACAGGGCCACAGTTAAGGAGAATTAACTAAACGTGATGTCCATGTTTGTGGTCGCTGGGTCAGAAGAGGTTAAGTTGACAGAAGACTATAGTATAAGTCACCCACATTCAGAGTTAAGAACATGCTGCACAGATTGGTTTGATATGTTTACTGCACAGAATTCCCATTTACTTTTAACACTACTGAACATCAGCAGCTCACTGAGAGCGTCCCGCCAACAGCAGTCTGTCCTGTTTGTGTGAAGCGATGGTTAAAAAGCCTGTTGTTTTAAGTCAGGATGACGAACAAAACGACTTTGTCAAAAACAATTCTGCCTTTAAAAATCACTTCATTGTTGATTTGTGATTCATATCAAGAGCTTCATTGTTTCTCTGTGTGTTAAAAATTGAGGCTTTGTTTTTTTATACTCCGCTTGACTTTGGCCTTGCACAAATAAATGTTTGGGTTTCTGAAGACAAAAGCCAATTCTAATTTAAAATATGTCTTTTCTTTTATCAGAGAGTTTCAGAAAGGAGAGTTTTGTGAGTTTCTCCATGAAACAAGCATCAGAAAACCAAGTAAGCTACGCGTCAGCTTTGTGACTGCACAGTCTGCGCATCACTGTGATTAAAATCTGATCTGTTTTGGCTTTAACAGGTAGTGCAGCTGACGGCGTTCAAGCCATCAGGTAGGAACTTTCACTGGTCGTTTGACTCCATCAGAGTTGAAATATGACTGTCGATGTCCAAACTAAAAAGAGTTTCTCTGATCTTCCAGTCACATTAAATCTCTTGTTAATATTATTTTTGTTCTTTGCCGTTTATCCCCACTTTTCCCCTACATCCACAGCTTTTTCAATAGTGTACATGCCAACTCTTGGTCTACAGCAGGGGTCCCACTGGGGGCCAAAATCCAAAACACACCTTCGGTCGCGGGCCAAACAGGATTAATATTTATTAAATACACTAAAACTGATTTTTTTTAAACTTTAAAAACATAACTTTTTAACTCGGACCACACCTTGGGACGCAGTCGGTACCCTAACCGTATCTGGTACCGCGTCCAGAACCACTACTGATCTGCGTCTAATACTGGGTTAAGGTTAGGAAACCGGTTCATGTCCCAGTACCAGATTGGTACCAGTTTGCGGCCCGGAGGGCAATTTAATTTAATGTAAAAAAAAAAAAAACTACGTGTTAGTGACACCCAAAACATACATTTTTGACTTTGAGCGGTCCTTAATCATGCATCAATATGTGACAAGTTGGAAATGAGAATATGTTACAATAAGTTACCAGCACAAGAAAACATCAAGCCGTTAATGACAAAAATATAAAATGATCTGGTGGGTCGGATATAATTACCCAGCAGGCCGGATCTGGCCCCCAGGCCTCGACTTTAATGCATATGGTCTACTGGAATTTTACACCTATAATGATAATCATTGTTTTTATATCATCAGAATTATACAAATAAGAGTATTTATGAGAATAGGTAAAAGCTGGGGGTGTAACAATTCATCCATCTTTTTCAACCTAATCTATTCCTTTTGGGGTTACAAGGTTGCTGGAGCCTCTCCCAGCTACTGTTGGGCGAAGGCAGGGTGCACCCCGAACAGGTCGCCGGTGTTGTAGGGAACACAATCACTCTTACACACACATCTAGAGACAATATAGCAGGGGTTCAACCAATCAGGCGTGTTCAGTCCATCAGACACTGGGCTCACAATCCAGCTAATCTGAAATGACTGAAGCAGGTTTTCATTGTCATTATAAAATCATTTCAAAATGGAGTAAATCGATTACTTCAATATTGGAAAATATCATTAGATAAAAGGTACGGTGGTTTATTTTACTATAATGTAAAAATGACCAAATGCCAACAGAGCAGACCACACATGTGATCAACCATCATTACAGTCCAGCGTGTGGAAACACATTGAAGTTAGCAAAGTCATGTGACCATACAGTGGAGTAGAATGTTCCAGAAACTTGTATTTGATTATTACGATGTGGAAAAACAACAGTGGGCTGAACTTTATCAAGCTAAAATGCGAATGAATTTGACATTCTTTCTTGTTTACTTGTTTATTTGTACATATAATTTATTTACACTTGATTATCTTGCAAGAAATACAAGGAATCTGGAAATCTTCATCTGAACTGTTCAGTACCAGGTATTCATCTCTGAGTCACACTGGTTGAAGTCAGTCAGTGAATCAAATCATTCAAAATGAACCAATATTGACTATGAATCATATCGTCAACCGCAAATGATGATATGAGTTGAATAGCAACTTAAATGAATCCTTCCACCCCGACTAACTTCCCAACCAAGGCTCCATTCTAAGAAGCATAACTTCTTCCATCCATGGACCCATAGCTACTTTCTATTCTTATTTTTTATATTGTTCAGACCTTTCTCTATTTTTTTTTTCTTCCTGTAGCTCAGCACTCATTCAAAGTCAGTGCAGCCTTGCCTGAAACCCGGTTTTCACCAGAGTGAAAATGTGTATTTTTCAGCTAAATTAATGCCCTGAAATGTGTGCTTCTAAATCCCAAAAGACACGTTTTGTAGTCTACATTTTCTCTGTAGCATTCTGGAGGAGGTTCATTAATTCAGTTAATATTACAATTTCAACAGGAAGAATAAACAGGGTGATAAACAAAAGGCCTACAGACCTGCTGTACTAATAATCTTTATTCTCTGTGTAATAAAAGTGAATTATTTTTCCATAAATTGCACTACTATTAATGATAACCAATTAATTGGGCATTGTCTGAGAAATGAGTCAGCTTAAAGCAACCCCACACATGTTTCTGCAGCATGTGCTTTGCTGTCAGCGCCTCTCGTATCCCAGCATCCACCTGTGGCCTCTGTCCTTCCTGTGGAAGGAGCACATTCAGCTTGGTGTTCTTACTGCTGATGAGCTTTCAAATCACATTAAAGGAGTATCTGCAACAGCCTTGAGACAAGGAAACATGATTTGATCCTGGGCTGATTGAAATCCCTCATTTGCTTTCTGAGCTGAGTGAATGAACTGACTCATACACCATATAGTCTGCCGTGCTGTTTTCAAGGCAGAGCTCTGTTTATACTCTCATTTCTATGCTTATTATCCAGACGTAGACACAGATCCCAATATACAGAAGATGCATTTTCTCTGTAAAAGCTTTTGAGGGCTGATGAAGAAGACATCATCCTCTTGTTGACTTCAATCCTTTGGGTCAGAGCAAGTCTTCAGATAATACAGATTTAAATGTGGTTCAGAGGGCTGAGTGGAGGATGGAAATAAAAAAAGATGGTCTCCATTTAGCTGTATGGGATTAGGTCTGTGTGAGAATTGCTGCCACATCCTTTCTTAAAGTGACGCGCCGCAGATGGTTGTGGTATTAGCGGAGGGTTAAATCACTGTCAAAAGCTTTGAATTTGCCAGCAGGGAAGAGTAGAAAGTTTGCGATAGGATTCATTAAATGCAGAAGCGTCTGCGAGGAGCGCCTCGGCTGTGGTGTTTGAGTGCTGCTCGCTTGCATTGTTGGCTGCAGAAACAAAGCGCAAGTTTACCTCCTCAGTCAGGGAGGGACGGCCGTGGCCATTCACACCGTCAGCCATTAAACACTCCAGCACCTGCTCTCGCTCTCACTGCGCACCCCCACCGCCCCCTCTTTTGTACACGCACACGTTCATCAACACGAGTTGGCAAATGAGCGCGACGTTGCAGATAATGCTTTTCACTGTACAGGTTGCTGAACTGCAGATGGAGCGCGTCCTGTTCCCATTGACCACACACTCCTGGCAGGACAGAGCTGGAAACACACCCCAGGGACGAGTATCACCAAGGAAAGATCAACCGTCATCTTGTTCCAGTTCACTCTCAGACTAGTAACTCCCCATGAAGATTCATGGATATTATGACTAAAATGTGCACAGTTAGCGAGGGGGATTATTATTCTAGTAATGCCTTCTGAGAATCACGTTGCATCCAATTGACTGTTTTTAGATGATTTAGCCTGAAGACCCAGTCCAATGGAAATGGTGTTTTTAACATGCTCTTGTGGCATTTTTTTCTCACGATTGAGGACATATATAAAGAAAATTAAGATTAAAAGTGTGTTTTGGAGTATTTCTTTATTCAGTAAGTTGTGAAACAAGAGCAGATGAAAACATGCTGTTGGAAAATGATCACACTTGTGATGTAGAGAATGCTCAGTGCTCCATACTGATGCATTCACTCTGAAACCAAAGCCTCATTTCCACCGAGCGGTCCGGTCTGGTCCAGTAAGGAGTTGTACGGGACGGTCTAGTTAATTCTGGCAAGCGCTTCCATTCAGTTA
>NC_050520.1:33047291-33095059 GCF_002922805.2 Oryzias melastigma | reverse complement strand
CTGCCGAATGCTTGCAAACTTTGGAAACGTTAGCTTAAATGAGCATTATATTGGTGCTTTCTAATGTTGTCATCACTTTCTGCCAATCGAGTGGCTACAGCACCTCCATCCCAACCATTCTGTTCCAGTTTTCAATGGACCTACAACCGATGCCTGCACCCCCCCCCCAAGATGTACGGTTGGGTACTGTTTAATGGGTCCATTTCTACAATTGAAATGCTAAAAATACCAGACCAGACCGTACCGGATTGCTCAGTGGAGAAGAGGCTGAATAGATAGGTCTTTGTCTGAGCCGGCATCTGGCTCTAAACTGCAGCTGGATAGCTCTGATATTGTTTGTCATGTTTGTTGCACCGCTAATGGAGTAAGAGTTTTGAGGGGCTGTAAGCTAACAGAGAGTGTAAACAAAGGGATGAAGGGAAATAAGTTGAGACTTACTTTCTCAACAACAGCATCTGATGAACTCCTGCTGCTCTGCAGAGACTATGTCCTAGAAAAGGACACAGATTGTTTTTTAATTATCTTTCTTTTAATTAAAGATCACTTGAAACACTTTTACAACAGATCAAAAGATGATCAGAGTGGGACTTTAAGTTAAACCTCTTCTCTTGGTTTGTCTAAATTCTGATTTGTAGCATTTGTGACCTTATAAGTCTTTGTGAACCATCCTGCTCCAGGGAGCAGCTTACCAACACGTAACGCCAGGTTCACACCGCACTCGGAATGGAGGCTGCTTCCATTCGGCGCCCTGGTTAACCTGCGGTGTAGTTAACACCAGAGGTGAAGCTTCGGTCCTCCACGGCCGGCTCACACCGTGCAGCAATCCTTTCGGCGTCTGGTCAGTTTTTTGAGTGAGCCGTGAGCGATCTGTGTCAATCCTGGCAGGAGGTTACACCAAGACACATGAGAAATTCTGGTCAATTTTCAAAATATAACCAATTTTTCACATTAAAATACAGTGATTGACAAATGTGAACATATTTTTGTATCTAAACAGACTGTAGAGATGAAAATACAGTAAACACACAACACTCCACTTTGCTGCGCTTCTACGTTCAGTGTGAACCCGGCGTAACTCTGACATTGAACTTCCTGTCATGCAGAAGATCTTAAGTGTCTGTGTGTCAGAAATCTTCACAGATTTGTGTTTTTTTTAGTAAGAAAAATGTGGGTCTCATGTTTTAGAGCAGCGAGAAATGTTTAAACTGGACAAACGAGACAAAGCAATATAGTTTGTCTGATGTTAATGTAGATTATAGATGCAAATAATTGTTATTATTCTTGCTTTTTTACAAAAAGTAATTGGTTTAACTGTCTTCAGTAACTGGTATGTTGTCTTCTTTTCATTTTTTGTGTATGTTAGTCATGAACAGCACACTTGGCTTAAAATAAAAGTTATAATAAAAATATTAGATTTTATTTAAATGGATTGAGCTTATATATGGGAATAAAGTGTTGCTTCTTGTCTTCCTGTTCCCCTCTTTTGTACTGCGAAATCATGTGGACATGTTATGGTTTTATTCAGTTTATTTTGTTTAAAGATTAAAGCCCACTGCAATATTACAAAAAAAGACACGACTTAATGTATTTCTTATTTTAAATAAAACGAGTGTGCACTCATGAAAAAGGTTTTGATCATAAGGCATCCTGTCCCGTTCCATATGTGCTATGAAAAAAATCCCTATTTGTTGTTTCATTCGCTGAATTTCCAGAATTCTGACATGAAAATATGTTCTGAAATAAAAAAAAAAACAAGCTGGTAATTAAAGTGTTTTGCATTTAGCTAATTATAGCTGCCAAATTGCACCTGGTTATATTAATCTCTTATTTGATTAAAATTGTTTTAGTGTATTCTTTGTAATATCGATGGCACATGAGCAGCTGGGTGCATCATGCGACAGCCACAAGTCCACGCACACTAAGAGTCAATCAAGACAAACACTCATCCTCTCACTCCAACAGAACACAGTCCCCCTAACATACATGTGCTGGGAGACACTATTATTTCCGTCCTTAGTTCATCGTAGTTCAGCTTAAACCAATTAAATGATCATGTATGAACAAATAATGCATTATAAAAATAGTCTCCCAGCTCTTTAGAGAGAAAACAAACTGGAAACTGTTCAAATGAACCTCTAACTCATTGTGGTCCACTTCATTATGATCTACTTCAGTCTAATTGAATTTACACAATGAAAGGAGGGGCCGGTACCGAGGCATCAAAAACCAACACTGATGAGGTCTTGTGTGCTAAAGACCAATTATGCATTCGGTAATCTTCATTCAAAAGAGTTTTATTTAATATAAGTAACAGTTAGTTCTTAGTAGGGGTGTGTGTTGGCAAGAGTCTGGCGATACGATACATATCGCAATATATCCCAAGACTGTACCAGAACATTTTTCTTTTTGTTATTTTTTATTTTATTTTAAAGAGCATGACTTAGAAAAAAAAAAAAAAAAAAAAAAAAAAAAACTAAGTCATACTAGCTTGGGTTCATGGCTAGATTATTTAATTTGTGTGTAACCTCTACCAATTACAACAGATTTGTATTATTAAAAAATAGGGTGTAGAGCTTTATAACAGGGAAAGCACAAAAACTGTGTAGCTACATTTACATTTAGCATTTAACACGTGTTCGTGAGCACGCTAATCTTGCCTTTTTGAACACGTGATTACTCCATAGTGTTCACACTGTACAGCAGGGAGAGGTGTCCTCTTTTTCTACTTTTTACCAGCACATGTCCTCCACCTACAGTTAGAAGAGGTTTGGTGTGAAACGTCAAAGAGGTGAAAATCTTGTGAGTCTTGCTCCAGACTTTTTCTCTGTTCCGATACAGGAAAGATTTGGTCTCAGCTGGGCACAAACCGCAGTTAAAAATGTCTCCCCTATAATTAGTATTTTAAACAGTTGGCACTTCTGTGAATTAAAAAGAACGCCATCTATACGTCACTAACAAATCTGAGTGTCAAACTCATCAAAGTTCAACTGGTTTAGCTTACAACATGTGTTTCATATATACATACAGCTTGAAAACAGTCTTAAAAATGTTTATGCAAGACCTTTGAATCCAGAACATGCGTTTAAACAGACATTTCATTGAAACCACTTGAACACAAGTTGTTGAGGAAGAAGAGGGAAAAAAACAGTGGAAGCAGAAGTACAAGAAAAGACAGAAAAGTAGTTTCTTTTCAAAATCTGACCCAAGTCAATGTTGAGGACAGCTTTTATTTGTTCTCATTAAAGTATTAAGAAAATATGATCAAAACTTTCAAATATTCTGAGGAAATGCCTGCTAATTAATCATTTCAATCTGTTTTAATTTACAGCTCCAAATACTGTGAATACCTAAGTTTTTCATTTAAATGTGTTTAAAATAGGAATATGAACAGAAGTTCTGGCATGTACCTCATGTGAATGAAAGGCCCAATTCACCTCATTACTTTGGCTCATAAAAGACTTTAATTACATTCAAAATGAGAATAAATAAAATTATTTGCACTTATCCACTTTTTTGTGTTTTGAAGATATTTGAAATAAAAACATCACATTTTAGAGATTTTTTTTTTCTTTTTGTATCAGTCACATAGTTAAGTAGCAGAATTGGCCCACAGTTGATTTGATATTTATGACCCACGCATGAAAATCTGTTTTTTTGTGTGTTTTTAACATGTTCTTGGGGCATTTTCCCACAATGGAGGACATTTGAAAAAGATTGTATTTGTGATGTAGAAAATACACTGAGCGGGCCACAAGCTCCGTGCTCCCCTCCATTCTGATGCATCCACTTTCAGACAAATAGATCCCTGTACGTCTTTGTTTACCTCGTCTGAGCTGTATCAAAACTGATCTGGATATCTCCATTACTTCTCACCGTTTGTGTTGCACAAGAAATGTTAGCTAGTGGGATGGAATGTAAGCAGAGAGCTCTTAGCACTGGGGAGGGGAAGAGGAGGCGGGGTTACTCCACTCCCACAACTCAGACCTGAATTTCCAAATGAACTCCTGCTACTCTGCAGAAACTATGTCCTAGAAAACAGCACAGGCTTTTAAATTTTGGCTAAAAATGGCATAATTGTAGAATTAAAAGATCACTGGGTCTCAGGGATGGTGGTGGAGGAGGACCCAAAGGCAGGAGACCAGGCTTGGTGACAGAAACTTAAACCATTTAAGAAATTAACCAAAACGTGACAAAAACTCAATTAAGGACCAACAAAATGATGACAGAGCAGAACAGATGACCTGACAACGATCTGAAAACCAGACACTTAAATACACTGAGACTGACTAAATGAAGACAGCTGTGGATGATTAACCTGAACATGGTGACTCTGACGGAGAAAACAGAACATGACAAAACCGAAGCACAGAATCCTGACACTGGGAATGCGTTTGAAATAGATCAAAAGACGGTCACAGTGGGACTTAAAGAAACAACCATAAATAAAGTTTCATATTTGAATCATTCAGTGTTATCTAGTATTTTTTCTCCAGAGGAGAATTATTGCTGTAGATACATGAGTTTAGATGGACATGTAATTGATGTTTACCTATTTATTTTATTCATTCTGCAGATTTCATTTGCTCACATAATCATGATCCATGAGAAAATGACTGGAGATTAGCAATTTCTATCTGAACCATACTTCATAGTCTTGTTCCCTCAAGATTCAAATGCATTTTTTTTTGTTTTTGTTTTTTTATAATCACATCTGTATTTTTAGTTTGAGGTGTTTAGACACGCCTACAGTGTAAGCATGTAGAAGCTGCATGTCCCTTAATGAATGCGGATACTTGAATGCAGAACACGATGCTGCAGCTGATGCAGATTTTTAAATGAAAATTCCTATTTGGGTTGATGACGTCGACTGGATAAGAGAACTGGACTGAGTGACCACTCCCTCCTTGAGTTCCAAACAGGAAGTACTGAATAGTTCCAGGAGGCCAAAATCCCATAGACTTCTATAGAGACATCAGCACCCAATATTCTGACAAATATAATAAGTAACAGTTTTCACCCAGATACAATTTTCAACATGTTCCTGTCAACATGTTCCTGAACATTTTTATTTTTTGTTCTGCACTTCAAGTTATTGAAGTTATAAAGTGACCAATCAGATGCCTCAATAAAAAGAATGCGTTCAAAATATTTGATAGTCAGATCTTGTGTAGCACGCTTTCAAGTGGAGGGGTGACTTCCAACAAGCTCACTCCTGATTGGCCAGAGTGGTTGCCATAGAAATGATGAGTCAGACTAACTTGGACCAATCACTGCTTACTGACGACATCTGGTTCCAACATGGCGACGTCTGTATCACAATGAAATGGTAACTGAACTGACTTCATTTTGTTGGAGGAGAATAAGCTGTTGTTTATGGATGATGTCATACTCACTCGGTCCAGTTCTCATATTCAGTCAACAATCAATTTTAGAATTCTTGTTTGGTGTTGACATGTTTACTGCAACGGATTTGATCATTTCAAGAAGTGAGAAAATGAAACAGAAGTCCTGCCACCTTTTGAACAGTAACATTTTTAGAAGAACATCCTGATCTGAATATAAATACGCTGAAATAAGACTGTTTCTGTAGAAAGCCAAAGCTCCCTCTGGGATTGCTGTTTTCAACTGTGTAAATATCATCTCTGTATCATTTATGAGGAAATGACATACGTGCAAAAAGAGACAAACAATCCGATCTTTACTTTAATGACTTTTATTGGTTTGATGCTATTACAATAAAATATATCTAAAGAAAAGAAAATGTTTTGGTCATTTTATTTACTTTTTTTGGAGAAAAACACCAGATTTTTTTTTAAAGATGGACAGACTTTCAGCTCACAGAAAAAAAAGAATGAAATTAAAAACAAACATAAAAAACAATATTGAGAAAGCAGTTCCACTATAGCAGACCTCAACATAACTTTTTCAGTGTGAAAATGTATCTTCATATTGTTGTAGATATTCACTTCACAACATAAATATACTTTACAGATGACACAAAGCTGTCTCAACTGGAAAACCAAAGTGTGTTCAGACAGAGAAGCTGTGACTGTCTTCGATGCTTTGACATAAATAGACCACTTGGTGGGAGATTTGTGTTCCTGCCACTCTCATTTCAGTGCTACCAGAATCAGTGCCACAGTTGACCCAGCACATGCACGGTGCAGTGTTTTTAGCCAGACAGCTCAAGGGATTCATTTTTACAACTTTACAAAGACCTGGAGTCTTCCATGAAACATTTGAAACAAACCTTAATGAGTTCTTTTACTGAACTGGAAATAATATTAATAATAAAGTATAGTTAGATCAGATCTTCCATCCTATATATGTCTATAAACCTGTCATTTAGAGCACATTTCTATATGTTTGGATGCTAAACTGATCCTCATCTCCTAAAACCTGTAAGTTTAGCGGCTCACTTTGGCTCACTTTCTTATTTATGAAACATTGTTTGTAATATTAACATGATTTTGATATGCAGCAAACTTGTAGAAGCAAAAATGTTGCATTTTTTAGACTAATTTTTGTCCCGAATTCCCTAAAACCATATTTACAGCTTAACAGGATAATTTAACAAAATTAAGTTATTATTGGTGTAAAACTAAAAGCAAAGCAGAACTCACAATGAATGTGTTTTCTACAGTGGAATTAGAAAATTGTTCAACATAAGTGAGTGACTTTATAGTTTTAATGATGTCATCTCATTTACAAAGTGAAGTAGAAGAGATGAGTTCTCTGCTCACTTCTGCTTCAATTCAGAAAAAGGAGAAAACTTTCCAAATTCCTGACAGCTGAAACCAGCTTCCTCACATATTTTTCAGCTCAGTTTGTTGAAAAAGTAGCTCTTTTTGGAGCTAGCAAACCTGAAACTTGTTTGTATTGACAGAAAGAAAGAAAGGTCTAATTCAGCAGAGATGGCTGAAGGACAAGTACTGCAGATAAGCCCTGATTGCTTTTTACATTTTTAATTAATTGGAAAAAAATGCTTCTTTGTCATTCATCCCTCTCTCGTGGCATTAGTGTTTGTCTTTTCTCGCCTTTATCTGCCTCTGTTTGCATTGGCTTTATTTCCATTTATTCTTTCTTAACTTCAAAAACATTGAATCACACCTATTCTGATCTTTTATTCCTTTGTGACACCGTTCAAAGTCTCTATTTTTTCATATTTTACTAATGAGAAAAATGAAAATTTGAAACACTAAAATTCCTCATTTCTAGTTTGGGACGGTGAATGCATGTTATCCTCAAGACTGTTCTTAACAAACAGCAAAGTCATAAGATCAATGTTAACCAAACAGTATTACATTTGTTATCAGAGGCGTGAGCTAAAACTTCATTATTGCTCCATTATTTAATTAAACATAACCGGATGTCTAGAGTTATGCTTGTGAAGAGGTATAAAAATAGACGAATAGTGAGCATGGTGCCCAACTTGCTTTTAAAATCAATATAGTCCTGTACTATATGTTTTTTAGTAGTTAGGGATTTGGGTAATTCAGACATAGCCACTATTTTTACATAACTCTCCGTTTGGAGGGCTACAGTAGGGGAAGATTTCAGATTCAGACCAAGTCTTCTGTGCAATAAATAGAGCTGTTTGAGAAAAAATAAGCCTTACGAGACTTGAACCGCTGTGATATTTCACATTAAGCGTGTAGGTGGTGAAAATGCAGTTGTAAAAAGTAGAAAATGAAGAAGAAGCCCCTCCCTGCTCATCCAGTGTGAACACTATCGGCTAAACACACATTGAAGAATGCATGTTTAGTGTTAAAATCGCTTAACATTTCCAACCTTAAAATCCTGAAGTAAGCGTCTAGTAAAGGTTTGCAAATTTTATACAGTAATGTCAAAATTTATACAATTAAAGAAAAGACCAATTAGAAAATCTCCTGTTTTAATCAGCTTAAACATTTTTTAATAAAGAACAATAATACACTAATAGAATTTCAGCAGTTTTAGTTTGTTTGTTAAATTTCTGATTAACTGCAAATCCTCAGCTTGTTGTTTTTTAAGGCATTAAGAAGCTGACCCAACCTCTGCTGACCTTAAACCACAAAGGAAAAAAAAAGAAACTTTTTTATTGTCACTATGATTGAAATCTCCCTAAAATAAGAGAACGCATCAGTGCTGAATACAGTAGAGGGTTTGCATTCTATCCAAAAGCAGAAATGAGCCTACCATTAAAACAACATGGACTTTAAGGTTATGTCAATTAAATAAAATAAAATTTAATTTAATTCCTCAAAAAAAAAAATCATGTGTTTTTAAATATTTTCCCTTTCACTGTCTGTCCTGTTGTCTCCTACAAATTTGAAAAGAGTAAGATTAGCCAGAAACAATCAAACATTTTGAGGTCGATTTGAGGTTGCTTTTATAACTTTTTCCTGATTCTCTCAAATTGAGATGTAAATACGTGAGAACCCAACAGAGCTTCATATAGACCCACTTTAAAGAACAAAATCTTCTTTGAAGATATTCCAGAAAACATTTGATTTCTGAATAAAAGACCAAAATGTGAGAAAAGTGCACAGCAGTTTACCAAGCACCAGCAGAGAGTATTTAAAACAGAGCAGCTAACACAGAGCTGGGTCACTGGGCACCAGATCTGACTGACTTTGTGGCATTTGGCTAAGGTGGAGTCTCGTCCTGCAATTTTAAAGGTGATATTGGCAGCTTAGAGGAATGGAGAAATTATTGTAACGACAGATTGAAGACATATTTAGTCAAAAAGAACACAGAATAACTCCACCCCAAAATCTAAATTTAGATGGTTGAAAATAGGGTAGAAAATCCAGTTTATAAATGTCACATTAAAGTAGCTTTGCAGGATATGAAAACAGTAGCAGTCCAAATATTAAAATTATCTCACTTTTATATCCAAACTCTAAACAAGATTTTCTCCTCTCCACCCAAAGCAAAAGCCTCAATGAAGGCAATCCAGTGTAAACCTGTCGATCTCAGGGTTTTCCATCTCTCTTCCACACACTCATTCTCACCTTGGACAAACAACACAAGATGACAACTCTTTGTGTGTCCCTCACACGCACGCTCTCTTGGCGTGCAGCATCTCGATGAGCAGATTATTGCAGGGCACCTCTCCACTCAGATGCATGTAGCACAGGTAGTCCTCAGCCTGCGTGCTGAGGGAGCGCAGCTCAGGCAGCCGCACCACCAGCTGGCTGAACTTCTCTTGGAACTGAGGGTAGGTGGTCAGGGTGTACTCCAGCAGAGCGCCGTTCACCTGCTCCTGGACGCCATCCACGAACGCCTGGTTCTCAAGCAGCTTTACATCTGCAGAGAGATAAGGTTGACTTGAGTTATGAGGCTATTCCAATCCACGCACACACAGCTGGCAAGACACTAATGTGTGAGACAAGAGGAGCAACGGAAACCTGGAAATCACATTAAACCGTTCTGGATCCAATGAAGGAAAAGGACGGAGTCAAATCAGGATCTGCTTAAAGTGAATAGAAAACGACATAGTACATTTTAACCCGTTATATTTTTAAATATTGCTTTAAACTCAAAATTATACATTAAAATTTTTAATTAGATAAAAAAGGATACATAAAAAATATATATTTCTGACTTTTGATGTTCCAAATGTTTTGAAGCGGAAATAATGCCACCATATCACCAGATGTCAATCATGTCTTTGTAGCCAATGGGCTCAAAGCTCCACCCCCAAACAAGATTAGGCTCATCAGCAAAACTTAAAACTCTGAATTGAAGAGGAAAGAAAATTAAAAATTAATAAATAAAAACACATGATGAAAATAAAAAAGACAATATTGTTCATTTTGTAGCAGGTTTATAGTTTATTTTTCAAAATAAAGTTTCTAATTTATCTTTTTTTCACATTTTCAATTTTTCTTTCAAGTTTCTTTTTTTTTCAAACTTTGAGTTTAATTTCTTCACATTTTTATTATTTCCTTCAAATTAACAGGACATACTTTAGAGTTTAAAACTGTTTTTCTTTTTCTTCTTTTTTTTTCAACTTTACAATCTGGTTTTTCATTCAATTTAGGCTGATCTTCATTTGACCCCATAGAAAAAATAAAACACCCTCAGTAAATATGCTTTTTTATAAAGTGTTAAATACGAACACAACAAAATAAAAAATGCATTTTTGTTTTAGAGAAGGTAATAGGGAGTACCCAGTAAATGGTTTGAAGCTCTTTCCTCCAATTCATCCTGAGCAACATGTTCACTTTGCTTATTCCTATTGCTGACCAAATAGTTTACTTTTACAATAGCTTTTAACAGACACTAACCTTAATTGTAAAAAAATTCAATTCAATTTAATTTGAAACAAATTAAGAGCAACAGCAGAACATTATATGACAAAATAAATACAATCAAGACAATGTTTCACGTGTTAAACATAAAGTGTCAGGATCTGACAGGATTTAAGTGTAGTTTTATTCTTACCCGAGTTCTTTTTTTTTAGTATTTTGTGCATTTTACGAATGTAGTAAGGTTGTGTTGAAACTGTTTCACTATTCACTGCTCAGTGAACGATATTTGGGGCGTTCGCTATTTTTTAAGGTGTCCAAAATCCAGAGCCCAGTGAATATAGACCACATTGCATTACGTCTGAACAATTTTTAAATGTATTTTTTATGAACCATTCAAGTTTTCATCGTCAGAACACAGTGGATTAATAGTGTTCATTAAATGTTCATTTTTATTAGGTTTTTACTTCATTCATTTCTATTTAATTTAAAAGAAAAATTGTGAGTGTGGTGTTTGAATTGCTGTAAAATCCAGGGAGTGAATTCAGACATAGCCTCAGTCAGTTCATTGATTTAATTGTCTCCATTCTTTTACCTTTCCTTGTCTGGTTTTTGCTACTCTTTTTGCCATCTACAGCTTGTTATTCTCTCCCACACTTTTTTCATTTATTTTTAAGTTCATCTCTTTTATTTTCTCCTTTTATGTCCTCCTTTCAGTTATATAAAAAGTAAAAAATGTTCTTGCCATCAGTTTTGTTCTGGTCACGAGTCAACGACCTGAAGAACCTCGTCAGAATGGTTGTGTTGTTCCATTTT
Organism: Oryzias melastigma; assembly: GCF_002922805.2. Classification (NCBI taxonomy): domain Eukaryota; kingdom Metazoa; phylum Chordata; class Actinopteri; order Beloniformes; family Adrianichthyidae; genus Oryzias; species Oryzias melastigma. The sequence continues at coordinate 33,084,008 of NC_050520.1, read as the reverse complement.
AAAAAGAATTAATTATGAAAATAGGTTTGAAAATATATCGTTTGGTGGATTTTTTTTCTGTTATAAGCATCTAAAATAAATATGTTGCAAGTGTTGAAAGAACCAAAAACATTTCTTTTCATTTTGTAATTTTCCCGTTAATGTCTGTTGATGCTCAGAGAGTCCAAAGCTTACTGAGCTTTAGCTCTGCTCCTGGTTATGCTGCAGAATGAATTGATGTAACTCTTTTCTGAGCATGTTTTAATTATTTTTTCAAATTTAAGACGAATATTCCAAAGAACAGCAATTAGTTGGCTGAGTGCAGAATTCACTTTTACTTCTTATTTGTACAGTTAGGCATAAATATGTTCGCATTTTAGTTCTAAAGGGATAAAAAGAAACAAAAGAACGAGTGCATTGTAATAAAAGCCTGTCAATAATGAAAAAAACTAAAGTATTTGCATTTAAATATGTTTTATATTAATATGTGGGAGAGGGTACATTCAATTGTGACTTTTTTACCATACATATTCATTTCTACATGTGTAATAAGGCAAGCGTATGTGGTTAGCTTTGTACCTGCTTGTGTGTGTGTGTGTGTGAGTGTGAGACAGTATCCTAGCCCTCCAGCTGAAAGGCATTCAACATCAGCTGAGCCCATCTCAGAGAATCCATTCACACAGTAATTAAATGTTTTGAATCAATGTTCTGAATCATCTTTTCAAACTGCTTAAGGGCAATTAAATTACCCCCAACAAACCTGACTCTGAAGATGAAGCAGAACAAGAGCGAAAAAAGAAAAAAAGATGCTGGCAAAGACAGCAAATATTTTCTGCGAATGACAAGTGCTCTCCCTGTTCAAAAGCTCTTTGTTCCCAGCTTTGCCTGCACTAAACAGCAAACACTCCTGGGAATCTGGACAAGCCACGTCTATGCACTCTCCATCTGAACAGGCCACTACATGAATGTCAGTCCAGCTATCAAATGATAGTCCCATTGATTCATCTTCTTTTGAATGCCATTAGTGGACAATAGATAAGGTTGTCTTTGTTAATGTTGGCTTTTGTCGAGCCTAGAAATTTAATTAAGTGCATTTATTGGAGGGAGGAAAGGCCATCTTGAAAAACACTTGTAACCTTATATCAATGGAGGTGCAGATTATCAACAATTATAACATTTTTTTCATCAAGATGTCAGTGCTGCTATTCAAATTCGGAGGCATGTATGGCCATGCAGCTCTAACAAGTTGATTGATTTTTGCATCAGCCATTCTTCTAAACATACATCACTCACTCAACACATAGTTTGTGCCTTTCATAACACATCTTTTGCTAACGCGCTGAAAAGGAGACACTTTGTAAGAGCGGTGGGCTGCATGAAGTGTCTTTCCTTTTTGCAATATTTCACTTGGAAAACAAAAGTTAGCCACTGCAAAAAATCAAATGAAGGATAAAGTAATTCAGGAGGTTTTTTTGTGGAGCGTGTGTGATGGTGGAAGAACACGTGAGGCGAGGATGACTCACTGGGGTTAAACAGTAGAAGGAACTTCAGACAGGCGATCTCTCTGCGGTCAACCTGCAGCGCCCTCAACCTGGCTGCCAGCTCCTGACCTCTTTGGACCAGACTGCACAGCGTGGCCTCTCCTTGAGATAGGATGGACGACAGCTGGACCTGAAACCACAAATAACCCATTACTTCTCATGTCTACGACAAACTCTGGATTTTATTGAAAACACGCCCAAATAAAGCTTTTTAACAGTCATTCTAAGGGGAAATCTGACACTTAAAATCATTTAAACACCACTAAAAATGAAGAGATGAGTTGGTGTTTCTCAATTTCTCATATTGTACGGTGTGTTAAAAAAGATGTTTTCTTAGGGAGGGAATCCATTAAAAATGTAACTTGTTAATCCCAAACCTGGGAAAAAAATCTTGATTTATCACGATTAATTTTCTGACTACTTATTATCTTTGAATAATCACAATATGAAACATTTAGAACATGTATTTTTAATAAGTGCTGTCAATAATCAGATTAATCTCACTTTTGTGTTGTAATTAATCACGATTATTCACAATGTTTTACTAGGTAAAGTTTATATGACATTATGCAACTTTTAAACAAAAGTAGGCCAGAGATCATTTTTCCTTCAATTTTACTGACTGAAATGTTTAAATATATCAAGTGTTAACCCGGAAGGGTAAATTTTAAACACAAAACACATCAACAGTAAGATAAGCAGAACTCTAAAGACTTTTATGTCTCAGAGAAAACAAAGATGCTGATATACAGACATTAGAAATGAACCTGCAGAGCTAAGAAAATAAAAAAATAAAATAAATTCTAGTCACATAGCCCAAATGGTCTATATTACTGGGCAGGCTGCCTTAAAAAAAAAACTTCTTCATCTTCTGGAAAAAAAAAAGCAGTAAGAGGGGAACTCTATCTCTGAACTGATGCTTTATTGAACCTATCGCGACAATCAGAATTGATTTCGCTTCTCTTTGGCGCTGCAGTCGAGGCTCAGCGCCGGACCATGGATCAAATAGTTTGTTTTTTGTGAAAAAGCGATCCAAACAAACAAACAAACAAAAAAAAAAACAATACTGAAGTACTAAAAACAAATCAAATATTTATTTGTTTTGTAAGTGACCATGGTATACGTGGGATATTACCCGACAAAGTGTTCCAACGCACGCCGTGGAAGCCTGAACCGTCCGAGTCAAAGCAAAGCGTTTCTTCACACGGTGTAATTCATTTGTGTTTATATATATTAAGTGTTTTACAACATGTGTGCCATTAGAGATGATCAGGTGGGAAATGATTCAATTTCACCTATTTTGGTCTAATAAACCACAGACCAGATCTCAGCTGTACGTTCATTTAAACAGAAGCAGGTTTCACGCTGAGTAGTTACTAATATAAAAGATCACCAGAGATGGTTTTCTTTGTGTTTACTTGATTTGTATTCAACACACTTTGATAAGAGTGACATGACAAAAATTACGGAGCGCCATTGTTTGTTTTTACATCATCAGTTGGTGGTGTGACTTTAGAGTTTTATTGAGAAAAAGTGGCTCAAAAAGTATGTTAAAATGTATTTTAAACATCATATTTATTAGTGATTAGTTTGAAAACTTTAATTGATTGCATAAGAGAACTGGACTGAGTGACCCCTCCCTCCACATGCTCCAAACAGGAAGTACCTGCTGGTTCCAAGAAGCCAAAAACAATCAGCTTTGACTCAGTCATTCAGTTTGTCAGAATAACCATTTTTGCTCTGATACCTTTTTAACACATTCTTGATCATCCTTATTCTTTTCAATAATATTTTTTGTTTATTGAAAGTTATTCGTATTGTAAATTGACCAAACAGATGCCTCAATAAAAGTCCAGCATTCAGAACATTTGATAGATAGATTATTCTAACCCTGCATTCAGTGGGTGTGGACTTCTAACTGATTGGTGAACACGGTTTCCTCAGACCAACTCTGACCAATCACTGCTTAGTAGTGTTGTTTGGCTCCAACATGGCGGTGTATGTATGCTAAAAATGGCGATTGTCTATTTCTAATATACAGTCGATAAATTTGATGCAATATGCGGTAAGTCATTTGTGATGCCAGTGATGTCAAATATTCACAAAATACAAGATTTGAGTAAAGAAGTAGGAAACATATAATTGTGTTTGACATTTCCTTAGCTAAATAAAAAACTAGGAAAAATCTGCACAGTTGAGCGACATTTTTTCTTATTCTTATTGTTCATACATGAAGGATTTAGAGCATCAAAGCTTTCAATCTCAGTCTGGTTTGATGGAAAAAGGTAAACTGACACTCCAGTGAATCACAATTACAAATAATCGTTTGGAGAATGAGGTGAATTTACCCAGGGTTGATCAGCTTACCAAAAACACAACAATGGTAACAACAGCAATTTATTTCACCGGTCTAGCAGAAAAACATCTGTTTCAGGACTTATAGACATACATCCCATAGAGACTGATGGCACGAAAGCCCAACCTAGTGAAAGTTGAGTCCCAATGTCATGCACTAACCAAAAACCACTCAAAAACAATGTTTTTACCAAAAAGCTTTGGCTAAACTGCACATCCCTCCAAAGAAGAGTGGAGTAAAATTCAATTCTGGTTCAACTCACTGATAGAAATCACAAGCACTTACCTGCAAATGTTACCAAAATAAGAGGACATAAACAGGAAAGGGGGCGCAGTTACTGCAGGATTAAACTGATTATTTTTTGCCAGAAATGAATTAAATCCTTATCTGCATGTATTTGTAAAATTATAATTTAAAAAAAATGTAAATGAGGAAGGGATATTTTCAATCACTGTAAGAGCTTTACCGTATGAACTCAGTCTCATTTTGGAGCATTTTGTAGCATGTTGATATTTTCACTGGATGTGTTTTATGAAATCACTTATTTAATTTAATCTTTAGATGCTTAAAAAACTTCCAGAGGCTGAAGCAGTCCATTCAAAAATATGAAGACACTCATTGTCAATTGATAACATAAAAAGATTTTCACATACTTCAGCACGATAATAATATTAACAATGACTTTGAACAACACTCAGTGTCGTCAAGGGAGCCCAGTAATGTCTGAATAATGGGGTAAGATAACTGTCAAAATGTAACGCAAAGGGACAAACTTGTGCACAATCTTGGAAAAAATATGAGGGCAGCATTTAGTTTTATTTTTAAAATGTCTGTTGTAAATATGACTTTTCTTTGTCTTGAAAATAAAACGTCAAAAATACGTTCACATGGGGTGACAAGCATAGATACGAGTCCCAAAACATTGATTTGACTAAGTGCACGTGTGTTCTGAGTTTCATTTATTTAACTAAAATATAATAGAATTGAACTAAATTGACGCCACAGCAGGGAAATGACTTTATCATCATAAATTTCTATTTAATGTATTTATTTCTCAGGGACAGTGCACATTAAAAGCATTGCATGCAATGAGCCAGAATTAGCTATTTTTCATCTGTTGACAGATGTTGAAATTATCAACCTAAAAAGCTAAAAACAATGAATTAAAAACGTTTAAAATATCAGTAAAAAGAATATACAATAAAATACCATTATAAGACAATCACTTAAAATACATTTTGATTAAAAAAAACAATACAAAACATTAAAACATGATTGCAGAACATGTAAAGGGAAGTATATTAAAATTCAATGTGTACAAGTTTGGTGTGATAAGAGCCAGTTTCTAATGTGCTATTAAAACTTTGTCCATGAGCATGTTTCATTTTGACGGTAATCTTACTCTATATTTTTGAACATTTCTGCTAAAAAACCTCAACTTCTTTACTGCAGAGTTCATACTTCTGGCTGTAGTGTGGAACTGCAGCTGCTTTGTAACAGACAGGAAGCAGCTTCAGCAGGTCATTAAGACAACTCTGTGGATTGTTGGCTCACCACTCCCAATTCTACATTTGATCTTCTCAAACGGCCTTCTTTGACAGACGATTCAGACGATTACAGACAACCCCACACACCAGAGGAACTTACGGTTCACCGTGCTTCCCTCTCGCACACCCGCAGTCTGTCCCGCCCAAACCAACACACTGAAGCACCCGAGTTACTTCCCTACAAATAGGTTGCTGCAAGATAACCAGCTGTCCAATCATTTTCACTTACTCACAAAACCAATGTGAAGAAACTCTCTAAATTAAGTCTTGATTAAAGAAATACGTCACAAAAGATCCCTCTCAGATTTACACGTGTTTCATGCCCTCCCTGACCCACTGCACTCCACTGATCTTGGAAATGCACATGGATACTCTGGAAAGTGCCTTCGTGTGGTGACCGTAACCTAAAACACCTGGTAGTCCCAGTTCTTTTCTCTACTAACTTCCTACAAGACAACCATAGGCAGTGGTTCGCCTTTTTTGTCTGGAAAAGTCCCACTATTTGTCACGCACCTCGGTGTGTGAAATTTGTTCTCCGCATTCTGCAGACACAGCTGTGCTCGGGAACCATTTAGTGGTTTAACCCCCAGTCCAACTCTTTAGTGCTGAGTGTCAAGCTGGGAGGCACTGGGTCCCATTTTTAGAGTCTTTGGTATGACTCGGCCGGGATTTGAACCCACGACCTTCCAATCTCAGGGCGGACACTCTACCACGGAACTGATGGGCCTTCAGGCCTGTGAAGCCTTGGACTAGAACCTAGGAAACTAGGAGTCTATGTCCAGATTGGGACCAATAACCTTTGCATTCTCACTCTTAGTCTCTGGAACTGAACTTTCTCTGGTTGGTCTTCATAGAGTTGTCCATTCTATGACTCCTTTTCCATGATTGGTACATTGGACAATGACTCTCTGTATTTCCACACTGCCTCCCTACATGTATGTAATAAATCTTTGACAAGTTGAGAGGAGGCTCACAGCAGAAATGTCCTGGCTCACATCATTTATGTTCAGAAGGTCAATTTTTAAACCAAAGACTTAATTTCTACCCTCAAATTTCACTCAAGACATTTAGCAAAAACATCAATAAAACAACAAAGAATATGGTGTTTAATGAGATTTGTTTCTGTCTGTTGATGTACTGGTTAAGAGAGAACAGTTAAAAAATAAAATGCACATTATAGTCATTAGCAAGTGTAAATGTGACAGTGTCCTGATGATATAACATGGGCTAATAGGGCCATGAATGTCATTATTGGTAATATTATTTCTATAACATCCTACAGGACTATAGAAATAAGCAATTGATATTCTCTGTTGTCTGGTTTCAGCTGGAAGGATGATTACCTAAACCTTCAGACTGTTTTAGCTGCTAGTGCTGTTCAGGCATTGGGGGTGTGGGAGGGGCCAAGTCACCAACTGTAACAACCTAGTTAGCTAAGAAAAGTTAAAAAAAAAGTAGGTTTTTATGTTCCACTGTGAACATCTGTTGATCGATTGTAAAAGTGTTTCTGGTGTTTTTTTTTTAATTATCATTATGCCACTTTTAGGCAAAAAAAAACTATTGTATTTTAGTTTTCAGGAGTTTATTAGAGATTCGCCTCTAAGTTGTGAGGCAAGATCGTTGCCTTTTCCTCCCATTGCTCCACATTCACAGTGATTTAAATAAAGAAATACTCAAAAATGCAATTTTACGCCTAATTTTTTTAAAGTCATCAGAAAAATGCCTCAAGGACATGTCAAAAGCACCAAAAACACAATTTTAGGTTTTTATCAACAAAGTTCTTGAAGAATGACCTGGATCTCTGACATAAAAAAGGCACAGTGGTTTGGTGTGGAGAGTTGACACGTAGCAACTCAAGATTTGAGGCGTGTCTCAGGATTAAAGCATGTGTGTGTTCAACATACTGTTTGATTCTGTCAGTATTATTGTAAGTATCTTGTGAGTGCATTCCAGAGTTTGCATGACAGTGATGAAACACGGAGGGTTGCTCTGCCTCACAGATCAACTGAACAATAAAATCCTTAGAGTGTTATCGTATTGTGAAAATACACTACTGTATGGAGGATGGTGCCTTTAAATAGTCAAAGAAAATGACACACACACACACTGTCTACTGCATGTGAATGAAACAGACGTGTGCGTTGTTCTGATAGGAAGTTGTGCGAGGGAGTTGTTACCTCCTGGCCGGTCACCAGCAGGATGCTGTCTTCCTTTCCATGCTGCACTTGTCTGAAAATATGATCCAAGACCAGAAGTTCAGACCAGCAGTTATGAAGCAGCTTCATTTGATCTCCCACCTTAAGGAAACATGAGAGTGGGATTAGGAAAAACACAGATAGACAAAAAGGAAACTGGCTTACTTCAAAACAAAATCCACAATATGATGCGATTTGTATTTCCTTGATTTTTGTCTGTTTGGTTTTTATGTGAATTACTGAAAAACAGTTTCAAAATGTATAAAAGACTTTATTCATTGTCACCATAAAACATCACAATGTAGGCAGTGTTTATTTACTAGTCCCAGGAGCTTTTAGATTTATCCCCATGCTTCAAAAAAAGGCTGCTCTGACTGATTCTTCTGCCACTTATTAGTGCGTACACGCATTCATCTGGCACGAGTTTCATTTCTTTATATCAGTGACAGAACAGGTCTTTTAGTCCTCATTTATCTGTAGTGGTGGGGGTCTCATTTACAGCCATGAAGGAAAAGGATGGAGAAAGAAGAGGTCTCGGTGACCTCCTGCGCTTCCTCTCTGAGAGGAGTGGGACACTGCAGCCAAAAAGTGGCAGGAAAAAAACCTCCAAACACTCACAAATAAACATGAGGAGAATGAGGAGCGTGTCTGAATGAACCAAGTCAGTATGTGACTGAGGAGTGTGTAAAGAGTCGATTTGGATTCTGCTGTTGACATTTTACAGCAGCTACATTATGAGCTGCAGAGCATTTGTTGAAGTGTCACAGTGATTGTATCACATTCGTTTTAGACACTAATAGTATGTCCTGGATGACCAAAGCTGCTACAAAACACCTGCACTACCAACCCAGTGACAAGTTTGGATCTTAGAGATTAATTTAACCTCTTCATGACTGACTTTACTTCAAATTACCGTATTTTTGGGACTATATACGTTACAGACGGCAAAAATGGACAATTAGAAAAAAAAAGGAATTTAAAAGTCATGCTGGAGTATAAGTTGCACTTTTGTACAAGTTTTTGTACAAAATAAAGGACCAAGAACCGACATTTCATCTCATTTCATACATAAATAATGGAATATATGACAATATTAGATTGAATATATGCAGGCTTAACTACCGTAACCGTATTTAGCTTCATGAAACATATGTAGACATTTATGTATAATATTTTAGCAAAACATATGAACAATTGTTAAGCTAACCATAGCATAAAAACAAGCTAACACATCAACTTAACTCTTTATTTGACTTTAAATCACTTCAAAACACTAAAGGGCAGGGATAAGCAGTTTAGTTTAGTTTAGCAACTAGCTATTGTTCGTATTTTGAGTGATCTTCCGGTTCCGGGTCACGAGCAGACGCGTCTTCAGCTCTCCTTAACTCTCTTTTAAAGTCTTTTAAAGTTGCCCACATGCGACTTTAATCACCAAGCTGAAGCAACAACTACCGCAACGAGGAGAGTTGAACATGGCACCGAAGAAAAATCTTGAAGCCGATTTAGCAGAGCTCAAAACCACGTTAGCCGACAAGTCCTGAACCGGATATTGATAATTCATGTAGAGAAAATGGTATGGTCGAGTCGGGGTGGGATTATATAAGTTCGGTTCCTTCCACTCCCTTTCAAGCGATCTACTTGTGATTCATTAAGTGATATGTTATGTATGTATTGTGACCTGATTGCTTGAAATAAACTATTTCATCCATTCATTCATTTTATGACCAACTTTCTGCATTTTTTGCACAACTATGAAGCCCAATATCACAGTTGTTTTGTGATATAAGTACAAATGTATTGAACAATTGAATTAAATCCATTTAATTTTTCCTCATCTGTGTCGCTTTTTAACAGTTCTGCCGGTCTTTTTTGCATTGCTGTTAATACACTCACCTACAATGCCCTCAAATACTCATTGGGAATATAATGAACACACGGGTGTCCAAAGTCAGGCCTCGAGGGCTGACCTGCTTCTGGTTTTCCAGAAACTCTGCCTTATCTGCTGCTGATTAGCTATCAGGTGTGTTGGGCCAATAAGGAGCTTCAATGCCAGGTTGGTTGGAAAACATGTAGGACGCCGGCCCTCGAGGACTGACTTCAGACACCCCTGAATTAACACTTGAGCCTGTTTATTTGGAAAATAAATCGCGTATAAATCGCCCCTGAGTTTAAGTCGGAAAACCCGGCAAACTAAGCAAGAATAAAAATAAAAACAGATTTATACTCAGAAAAATATGGTGTATAAAATAAATCATTCAATGTTTTTTGTTTTTTTTTTCAAGGTGATCCACATTTAAGAAGGACTTGGATAGTAAGTCTTGGATTTAACAGTACACTGCCAATTAGCAACATTTGCCCTGAAAAGGTTAAGAACTAAAGTTAAGAAAAAAAAGCTCAATCATCTTAAAAATAAGTGAGCTCAGTTGAGTTCAAATATTGGTCCATTTGGTTGTCTTTCAAAAGAAAATAATGCCCAAATATGAAATCTAATAAGATAAAAAGGCTTGAATTGATTAAATAAAAAATGTGCAGCAGTTTTAAAATTGGCAAAAGGATGTTTGGTCAACACAAAACCACATGTTGAAATTCTGAAAACAAAATGTAAAACATCACAAAACAGTTTTAGTTAGAATATTAACAATTAAGACAGATTCAAAGTGAAAATACTTGGTGGACTCTGGTCAGCTAGGGGTGTGTATTGGCAAGAGTCTGGCGATACGATACGTATCGCGATACACGTGTCACGATATGATACGTATCACAATGTATCACAAGGAATAAAGACACAATTTTACTTTTTTAGGACTTAAAAAAAACATTTTCTAAATATTTATGCATCTTTCATAATAGAGTTGAAAAAAATGGATTACATTTTTTTTAATGATCAGAACATTAAGCACTAGAACTTTATCTTGTATACAAGTTGCTTTTAATCAAGCAAAATAATGCTTTTCTTCAAGTAATTTAGAAAATATTTTTTCAACACTCAACTTTGTTAGATTTTCAAAACTAAATAGTTTACAGCATAGATGCACAGATTAAGTGTCTCAGCCAGTAATGTTTACATATGAATGGTTGAGAAAATGAAGAGCTTTGTTTCTAACAATGTTAAATGTAGACAAACCGGTACTTTTAAAATGGTTCAGGTGCTAGATCAGATGTTTTCCAGAAACATTTCAGTGTGTTCAAGCAGCATGACAGGATGAGGGAGTGCTTGAATGCAGCTAAGATGCTTCATTTCCTTCTTCCAGACAGTCTGCACTGCGGCGCTGTATCTCAGTCGTATTTCACCGCTCATCGCCACAACAACGGTTTTAATTCAGAGCATTAAACACGCCGTTCGGATCCATCAGGTCGCTAAATCAGAATCTTTTGCTGTAAAGTTCAGCAGAACCTTCGCTCGCTTCGTCTTCCACGTTGTGACTGAAGCGCTGTGGGGCGTACACAGTCTGCGCTGTGCGTCTGGTCTCCCTTTGTCTTCCATGAGCCACAAAACACTGAAATCCATGTTTTAAATGGTACCAGTGAAAGTCAAAAGTTAAAGTACCAGTAGTTGTCACACACCTTGGTGTGTGAAATTTGTTCTCCGCATGTGACCCATCCTCTGTGGGAGCTGCAGACACAGGAGCCATGGTTTAACCCCCCAAACCCATTTATGCTGAGTGGCAAGCAGGGAGGCACTGGGTCCCGTTTTTAGAGTCTTTGGTATGACGGTCGGGATTTGAACTCCCGACCTTCCAATCTCAGGCTGGACTCTTCCACAAGGCCACTGAGCTGGTAACTCAGTATCAGATATAAAATGGTAGCATTTTATATCGGGTCCAAAACCAAGTATTGTCAAAAAAAGAATTGCCAATTGAAGTATTGCCAAACAAAGTAACGCAAACTGAAGTATCACCAAACGAAGTATTGCCAAACCAAGTATCACCAAACGAAGTAACGACAAACGAAGTAACGACAAACGAAGTAACGACAAATGTAGTAACGGCAAATGAATTATCACAAAACTAAGTATCGCCAACTGAAGTATCACCAAACGAAGTATTGCCAAACTAAGTATCACCAAATGAAGTATTGCCAAACAAAGTGTCACAAAACTAAGTATGGCCAAACCAAGTATCGCCAAATTAAGTATCACCAAACTAAGTATTGCCAAACAAAGTATCGCCAAACTAAGTATTGCCAAACTAAGTATCGCTAAATGAAGTATTTCCAAACGAAGTATCACCAAACTAAGTATCGCCAAACCAAGAATCCCCAAACGAATTAACGACACACGAAGTATTGCCAAATGAAGTATCGCCATACAAAGTATCGCCAAATGAAGTATCGCCAAACGAGGTATCACCAAACCAAGAATCACCAAACGAAGTAACGACAAACTAAGTATCGCCAAATGAAGTATTGCCAAACGAAGTATCACCAAACTAAGTATCGCCAAACCAAGAATCACCAAACAAATTAACGACAAACGAAGTATCGCCAAATGAAGTATCGCCATACAAAGTAACAGCAAATGAAGTATCGCCAAACGAGGTATCACCAAACCAAGTATCACCAAACGAATTAACGACAAACGAAGTATCGCCAAAGGAAGTATCACCAAACCAAGTATTGGCAAACTAAGTATCGCCAAATGAAGTATTGCCAAACGAAGTATCACCAAACTAAGTATCGCCAAACAAAGTATCACCAAACGAAGTATCGCCAAACGAAGTATCGCCAAACGAAGTATCGCCAAACTAAGTATCGCCAAACAAAGTATCACCAAACGAAGTATTGCCAAACGAAGCCTCGTCAAACAAAGTATCACCAAACGAAGTATCGCCAAACGAAGTATCGCCAAACTAAGTATCGTCAAACAAAGTATCACCAAACGAAGTATTGCCAAACGAAGCCTCGTCAAACAAAGTATCGCCAAACGAAGTATTGTGAAACGAAGCCTCGTCAAACAAAGTATCACCAAACGAAGTATTGTGAAACGAAGCCTCGTCAAACAAAGTATCGCCAAACTAGGTGTTGCGAAACGAATTATTGCCAAAGTATTGCCAAACGAAGTATCGCCAAACGAAGTATCACCAAACTAAGTATCGCCAAACGAAGTATCACCAAACTTAGTATCGCCAAACGAAGTATCACCAAACTAAGTATCGCCAAACAAAGTATCACCAAATGAAGTATTGCCAAACGAAGCCTTGTCAAACAAAGTATCACCAAACAAAGTATCGCCAAACTAGGAGTTGCGAAATGAATTATTGTCAAAGTATTGCCAAACAAAGTATCACCAAACAAAGTATTGCCAAACTAAGAATCGCCAAACCAAGTATCGCAATATTTCATAGAATCAATATTCTCTCACACCCCTAAGCTCAACCGTTCTACCTCTGCACCACAGCCATTTGTGATCGATTAGAACGCTACCATTGATGATTTCCTTTGTCTGCACTGCAATAACTTCCAGGTTCAACAGGTGAGTGAAAGGCAAACAACACGACAAGATAAAGATCGCTTCCAGGGAACTGCAGCAATCAACAGCTTCTAGCCTACAAACAATTTAATAACAATGTAGAAGAGCTGCAGCAAAGGCCGACATTCCCCCGTTATCGTCTGCTTGGAATGTAATTATCTGGCCGAGAGAAACAGCTCTTCTTTCAGAGGCAGAGTCTCTCCACTGAATGTGGAAGGTCTATTCACACTGTTAGACAGTCATATACGAGTCATAGAAGACTGTCATGAACATAATGTTTTTTAAAACGTTTTTAGACTAGAAAACAATCGAGTAAGAGGGGGAAAGCAGAACTAGGAGAGAAAAAGACATAAAAATAAGGATTCCGTTTTCATGCTATTCATACAAATACAAACGTTTGAATCTGCTTGTTAACAGACTACATTTTCATTTAGCTTTGCAGTGTTCTCAAAATAAACATTCAGGCCACTGCTTTTTTTGTTGTATCTAACAGATTTTTATGCTTTTCAAAAATCTCAGAAAGGTTACATTGCCTCGAATCATTTTAACCCTTTAACACCTGAGGTGTCGCCGATGACACTTAAACACAAAAATCAAAGAATACAAAAACATAATCCCAGCAGATTTTGCCTTTCTCCTTCAGAATCTGCTGGAATTACGTTGATCGTGTTAATGGTTGAAAAATTACATTTAATCAAAGAATTTAAACACTGGAGCTCTGGTGCTAAAGTGTTAACAGGAGATGCAGAAGAATCACTCTTTACATCCGAGAACATTCTCTCTGTCAGATGTGATGCTTGTTGCAACTTTAAAAAAACATAATTAACTAACAGACTGTAATTTATGCACAACTAATATACTTCTCTGCAAGCAAGCAGCAGAATATTAAACTAGATGAAATAATTGTTTTTTTCTGTTGCATTGTTCACAATGACAAACATTAATTCAGCTCCTATAGCATCAAGGTTGCATTCATAGTTAAAGTAGTAATAAAGAAATACATTCTAAATATGACAAACCCTGACGCACTATTTTTTAGATGAAAACAAAAACTCTTCATTCAAACCTGATCTTACTACTTGATAATGACGTACTAAAATTCTGGCTCCTTATGAGATTTAGAACCAGCACAACGATACCTTGTTTTGTTAGTGAGGGAACAAATATCATCTCCACCACAATCACTATTCTGTTTCCAAAAAAGAAAAACAAATGAACTAAAAACATAATTGTAAAAAAAGAAAAGTAGGAGCCTTTTTTCTCTGCTTGTCAGGCACAGAGAAGACTGTAACGCCAAAGCTGTCAACAAAATCGTAGTTCAATCATAGTTCTTGAGTTACATTTGTGTAAGCCTGTCATATTTCGATTATAAGTGCAAGCAGGAGTGAGCGGGAAGAATGGTTCAGTATGGTATGGTTGCCATGGTTACTACATCTTCCTATGCCATTGGAGATGAAAAGGGGAAAAAAGGGGAAAATTGTAGATTAACTGTCAAAAGGCATTGATTTGATCACCTTTTATGAGAGCACCTCACTCAGATTAAATAAATACAGAAATGTAGCAAACAACTGGAAATCAATTGTCGCTTTGACTTCCACCAAAAGATTTTGTCCATCGCACACAAAACAATAATAATAAGGAAAGCCTTTACATTTAAAGCAGCATTTTTATAGAGTTCAGCTTTTTGTGTTACATGAAAACTTGTATTTGTGAATTTAACTATATTTGTGGGGGTCAAGCCCAGTTTCTAACCTTTAAAGTCACACTCCAATCATGATTATGATGTTTTTAGCTGTCGTGTTCTGAGACTTAGTTTCTGCAAAGTGGCAGGAGTTCATTAAAAACCGTTTGAGTGGAGCAAAGCCACCCCACTTCCCATCACCCATGACTGAGAGTTCTTTGTTTACACACTATTCTGCTAAGTTACAGCCCCTCACACCCTAACCTAACATGACAGGTGGTACAAAAACGCTGAGCAATATTAAAGCTACAAGTGTGATCCAGATTCCAGCTCAGACGAGGAAAACATAGACGTTCATGGATCTATTTGTCTGCAAGTGGATGCATCAGAATGGAGCGGAGCAGGCCCACTCAGCATATGTCAGCCCTTTTTCTCTTTTCTTTTTTTCTCTTGATTGTGAACAATTTGAATAAAGAAATATCCCAAAATGCAATTTTAAGATTATTTTTCTTTATATATGTCCATCATCAGAAAAATGCCACAAGAACATGTTAAAAACTCCATTTTCATTGGAGTGGTTCTTTAATGGGGTTTTCTCTGACATAATTGAAGCCCCTTCACTTTGCTGTAGATTTGGCATCTCAACTCTATAATTTGTCTTTTCTTTGTACTTTTTGGCTGTTTTCTACTAGAGCAGCTCAGCTGTTGTTTTCTACACTGCAGCTTTAGCTTTCTGTGTTGCGATTTGTTTCCAGGAAGAATTTGTCGTTTCTGTTCATCAGGCTGAAGCCTGAATCGCTCGGTACGGCGTGAACTGCACCATCGAAGGATGACAGTACAATTCTTTCCACTGTTGTCACACATCTGGGTTTGGAGAAAAGTATGATGCTGAATCTGGTGTTGAAAACAAAAGCAACTGTTTGTTGGTTACATTAGTCTGGCTAAAGGAGAGGAGAGGCTGTTTCAATGACACATTGTCTTTTTATAAAAAAAAATAAAAAAAATTAACAGCACATGAAGCACTTATCGTCTGGTCTGAAAATATTAAAAATCAAAATTCAAGATGATCTGACTTTCTAACAGAATAAGTTCTATATGATCACCAAAGGATTCCAGCTTCACCTGTCCAATATTTACTGTTAGTTTGTCAGAATTTTTTTTTTCGACTAAAATAGGGATCAAAAAGTACGAAAAGGGTATTTCTCAGAAAATACAAAAAATAAAAAAAACACACAAATTGAATGTCTTCAAATGACGACAACCCTAAAGTCCGAAGCAGCAAAATCAAAAGCCACCGAGGAATCTCACCAAAACCCACCAAGGCCAGACCCAAGATTTAGTTGTGAGTAAATCTGTTTGATTGACTGTTTTTTTTTTTTTGTCAACACAGACGTATCATATCGTGACTCTCAGGAAGGGAAAGAGGACACATTTCTGTGAGTCATTCTCTCATTTTTCATGTAAGAGGAGTCCATCAGGCGCCATGCTGTCAGTTAACTATTGATTTCAATCTGACCGAGCAGCTAAATCTTCCAAACAGTAAAGCAGGCTGACAAAGACAATTACAGTGCTGGGCGGGGGTGGATTAGCACATTGATTTTTGCCCAGTCCGTATTATTTGTGATGCATTTATGCGTTTTGATCGTGAGCGTTACTTTACCGTCCTGCTGGAAAAGACATCAGCAGTTTTTGCTTCTCTGACAGACAGCTGTGGTTTGTCCTCTGAATATTGGCTGCAAACTGAGTCTGGACAGAATTCTGCAGAACTCTGAGCCAAATGCGAGGCTATGATTTCAATTAATCAAATCTGAATGCATGAATATCTGTGTTCCTGCAGGAAGAGTCAAGAAGAAACAAGGAGCTCTTCTGAATTAAAGCAACAGCAAACACTTCAATAATTGAGTTTAGCAATAGGTGTTATGCATATGTTTGCATAATGGAAGAAATATTGAAATGAAACATATTTATAGTCTTTTCAAACATTTCGAAAGCAAGAACAAGAACTGGAGACCAAAAAAACCCTGAAGAAACGTCAAATTATCAATTATAGCTCCTCATATGTGCAGTTCCTATTTTTATATATGCATAATTTTAGGTTTTTGGGTTGAAAATTGATAATAAAATTGATTACAAGTATCAAAATAAATTAGATAAATGAGGATTAAAAAATGGCAGCAAGCTAAAAATAAAGGGCCTCAACCCATAAATTAGAACAGTCACGTGTACTTACATCTTTTTCAGTACATCAAGTTAAAATTCAAACAAAGTGTGTTTGTTGAAATAAAATCAACACAATAATAAAATTATATATAAGAAGTTTTTAGGAAATCAGCATGATTTATGTGGTATTTGTTTGCTTTAAACCTTTTTACCATAAAAACGTTTGTTTCTCTGAGTCTAAAAACGATGAAGAATTGGAAAATGAATTATAAATACTTGAAAAATTGATCTTTAAAGAATTAAATGAAAATAAAACAGCTGTATACCAAAGAAAATTTGACTATTTTTCCACAAAAAAATATTTCACAAAAATAAATATAATAAAATATTTAACTAACCATATATATAGTATATATATACAGTGTATATTGTCAGTGCAGAAATGTTTCAAAGTGACAGTGTTGGGAGCATGCATATTCATCCCAGAGGTCACTCACCCTCAGCTCCTTGAAGAAAATGCAGCTCCGAGCCCACTCCACGATGGAGAACAGGGTCTGGTCCGCCATGCGGCACATGAGGCTGAAGGTGCTGGGCTTGTCCAGCCGCCCCCTGTTGCTCTGCTCCTGCTGCAAGTGAGCAACAATCTTGTTCTGCACCACCAGCTCGTCGGGGTCGCAGCGTAGCAGCTCCAGCACCAGCGGGGGCAGGCTGGGGGGCTGCGGCGAGGCCGACGGATACACATCTGGGTATGGGTATCCAGTCAGGGACTCGGGGGAGCTGGTGTAGTCGGGGCACTCGGCTTTGATCGCCCTGCTGGGAAAGGCCGTGTACTGGTACTGTGGGGTGAGGGGCACGTGGGACTGCATGGCCATGCCCAGGGATGTAGGTCCATACAGGTTGGCCTCGTAGTCTGTGGGGGTGACGGAGGTCGTGGTGGAGGGAAGCAGGCTTTTGGAAATGGTGGGCAGCGTGTGCAGGGTGCCAGTGAAGCTGTAGTCAGTCTGCAGTGGGGAGGCCGGCGGCGGAGCCGTGGTCTCCAGCTTGAACCCGTTGGATCGTATCAAAGCCTTCTTCTGCTGCTTCAAGGCCCTGTCTCTCTTGTACATTGGGCCAAATTTATTCCTCCCCCCACGCATGCGATCTGCGCGCACCGCTATCACACAAAAAACAAGAGGTGGACACAGATTTATAGATGAAACTGCAGCTTTCTCCACTGCCAAGCTCTAGAAACCATCTGCAAGAGACGGAGTTCTACAGAAAACTGCAAGTCCCATTTCAAGTCGTTCTCACACAGTCAATATTCATTCCTACTTCCCTTTTTAGGGTTGAGAAGAATCCCCAGAGTCTGTGCTGCTACTCCCTCTTCCCTGGGGAGTCTCCAGTAAATTTTATCAGTAAGTCAAGAATGTGTCCTTTTTTTCTGCTACGGAAGCAGGTGCTTTCCTTTGCACTGCTGTCTGGGAATTAATCCTATCCCATGTGTGTGGAATAACATAAAAAGCCACAAGCCAGACAGACAGAAACATGTGGAAGTTCCGATTTGAGCCAATAAGAGAACTCCAGCCATAGATGACGGCTATAACTTGTAAATATCAAACCAAAAAGCATTTTTCCCTTTTTATTTTAGATGAATCCAGTTATTTAAATCATCTTAAAGTAGTCAAGGAATACTGTAATCTCCCAGCCACTCCACCCCCTCCCCCCACACACGGGGCAGGCTGCAGCAGCAGATCCCTATGTACCTTCTAATCGCATCCCGACGTTGAGGCACTTCTGGAAGCGGCAGAAGGGGCATCGCTTCCGCTGCGTCTTGTCTATTTTGCACTCCTGGTTCTCGGCGCACGTGTACCTCTTATTGTTCTGCACCGTCCTCTTGAAGAAGCCCTGCAGAGAGCAGGAAGGGTTTGAGTGACCAATGCAGAAGGGGGCCGAACAGATCGCTTTGGATCAGTGGTTCGGTGGAAATAATAAAAATGCGCTTATTTAAAAAAAATATGATTTATTATCATTATTCATGTTAATAATAGAGTCATTTTAAATAAATTTAAACAAAAAAATAATAATAATAATAACTCGTGCGTCGTTGTGCAGAAGTTGGCACACTATACGTCGGTGCGTAAAAGTTCCCCGGCGCGGAGCGCGCGCTCACCTTGCAGCTCTCGCAGGTCAGCAGGCCGTAGTGGTAACCCGACACTTTGTCGCCGCACACCGGACACAGCTCTTCCAGGTCTTCATCGTACGTGTACTCCATCACCTTCAAAGTCACACCTGGTTCACGCGCGCGCGCACACACACCACAAACATGTCACGACACGAATAAATGTGAATCTTAATATCTGATGCATTTTCAAAATGACTTAATCGGCCCGTTTGATACCAAAGATTTTTACAATCGTTTTTAATTTAAAATAATAATAACAATTAAAAGTAGCAATTTAAGAATATGTTTTGGACCTGTGCATGTTTTTTTTTCGTGCTTTTTCGATAAATTGACTTAAATAATAACATTTGACTTAATCTTTCTTACCATTATTTTTTACCTACTTATTTTTGTTATTGGTTCATAAATTCCATAACCAATTTTATATATATCCTATGTTACGTTTTAAATTTATTGTTTTAATTTAATATTTTATCTGCAACTTTTTCATTCGCGCTTGAACATAAATAATCAGAAATCCTAAATAAAACATCTACACATTTACTTATTTTGAGCGCATTAAAATAAGTAAATGTGACCACAACATTTGAGGATTTAAAATCACATTTTTACAATCCTGTCTATTAGAAAATATATATGAAATTGAACATGAATGCATTTATTTAACGATTTTTTAAAAACTAGGTGAGAAAAAGCTTGATTTTGTTATTCAAAATTCGTTTTTCGGACTTTTCAGTATTGCTGCGGATTATCCTAAAAATGAAAAAATGACACGAGTGTAAAAATGATAAAATGTCAGGAATTAGGAAAACTATAAGGTTACAGCAAAAGCGCAGGGAGTGCGTGTAAAATCGTAACACTACATAAAAAACGGGGAAATATTAAGATTAAGATTATCAAGCAACAAGAGGTCATTTTGACTGGAGTTAAAGGAAAGAGCAGAATCTACGGAGGCCGCAAAGCAGACCGAGAGCTCGCGCTGCAAAGGCTTTTGGATATTACGCACGTTTAAGTGCAAACGCACGACAATACAAACAGCATTATTATTACAATTATCATGATTTGTTTGAAGTTGCGCCAAATTGATATGAAAGCAAACAAAATGGCTGAGTTAAAAATGTATTTATTTTATTCTCTTTTTAAGTTATTACGTTCACGCTTTCATAAAAAAGTAATAAAAGTAAATTAATACATTTCAATAATTTTATTTTTTTGCCCTCTAATTAAAGGTTTATTATTCAGACTGAGTTAAAGTCTATTCATTTTTTAAATGTTTTGCCACTTTAAAAAAATATATTAAGCTTAAACAAAATTACATTATTAATTTATACTTTTAAATAAACAACTTTTATTTTTGGTTTTCAATCTACCTTAATGTTAATTTTAAAAATTAACAAAAACAAGTGTTTTTTTTATTTTCTTTTTTTTTTTCTGAAGTCGGGCCTTTCCCTCCCTGACAAATGCTGACCCAGATTGTCACTTTTTTCCTGGCTGTGAGTCTGGAGTTTTCCATAGAAAACCTCTCAACATTTCCTCATTTTCTGCCTTTTTCTACACATTTTTTAAGAAATAATAATCTAAATAAATGAGTGAGCAGCAGAGGAGAGGCGGACTCACCGTGAGCTTTATCTCCCAACATTTGCGCAGCAGCCTGTCAGTGGAGGCAGTCTGGTGTGAGCCTGGATTGACTGTAGCTGCAGCCTCGCATGCGCTGCTGCACCAGAGCGCAGATAAGAGCTCCTGATGGACGCAGTCTGCAGCCGGGCTGCGCTGGGAGCAGAGTGCGCTGATGAGCCCTGAAGACCGAGGAGAGTCCAACTCCTTCAGGCTGATCGCTCTTTACTGTCCTCCCCTTATCGCACAACTTGGACTGACGCGCAGCCATTGGTGGAGGCCAGATCACATGACGGATGTTCGCAGCTTCTTTAGAGGGGAAAAATGCCTGGACAGGAGAGTGAGGCGCAGAGGAATCAGAGAAGCTTCAGGAAAAACACTGAGAGGACATATGAAGATGTAGATGAGGTGTCACATTTTACAGGCCTTCTCATGCCTCACTGTGGCCCCATTTAGATTATTTCAATCATAATCATGAAAATGATGATGGTTGTTTTTGTTCACCTCCAATCCTATTTGAATTAAAGCTGACTACATGCAGAAAGTCCCTCAAAGTAAGCACAATAAGCATTCATAATAATAGAATTTTGCTTGGTAAGCATAACTGGGAGTGCAGGTATTGTTTGCTATGCAGGAAGCAGTGGGCTGCTGCTGAGGGGGGGTCTCTGCATGGAAGCAGAAACAGCCGAGGATCCTATCAGTTTAGAGTGTTCATTCAGAAAACAAATCACGTTTTTAGGCCATATCCAGTTATTTCATCACCTAAGAAAAAACATTTCAATTGGAAATAAAAGCTCCTTTACTTGAATCGATGAAACCGTGAGTTCGAAGCTGGAAAAAGGTGATTTTTCTCTATGGAATCAGGCACAAACATGTAATTAATTAATTGCAAACCTCCCATAGTGGTTCTCCATCTGCTGACAAATGAAGAGGTCTTGTGTGCTCTATTATTCCTCCACACAGATTTCAAATACGATCAAAACTTTACTAGAAAGTATCTGACCACTCTTTTTATGATCTTAAAGCACATATACACTGCACAGCAATGTTTATGAGCTACACAGACAGTTCTTTATGTACTGTTTCTATTGAACCATAAATCAATGAAGTCATGTTCAGGTTAACAGCAGTACTAAGTGGGAAAAGGATGACAGCCAACCATAGAAGACCTAAGAAATAAGAGAAAATGACATTTTTGACTTGCCTTGTTTGAACATTTTCTTAGAAACACATTAGCTACAGTTGGATGATCTTATGTGGTAAATTATGTCTTTTATTTTGAAGGGAAGTCATGCAGACCCATTTCAAAAAACTAAGAAGCGATTTCACATCTAGAGAAAATGCAATTTTTGACTTGCTTTGTTTAAAGCTTTCCTTAGAAATATATTAGCTTTAGGTGGATGATCCTGTGTGGCACATGATGTATTTTATTTTGAAACGAAATCATGCAAGCCTCTGACAAACAATAAAAAACAATTTCACTTCTAGAGAAAATGCTTTTATTTACTTTCCCTGTTTAAAACTTTCCTTAGAAATACATTAGCTTTAGTTGGATGAAGCCATGTGGTAGAGGATGTCTTTAATTTGGAAAGGAAGTCATGCTGGGCTTTGTCCAAAAAAATGTATAATTTCACATTTAGAGAAAATGCTTCTTCTCTTTATATTTCTGTTTCTATTCACTTAAAAAAAAACAATTCATTTACATTTCAAAAGTAACAGTGTTACATGCGGAGCAGCATCAACATTTTGAAAGGGTAAAAAAAATCTAGCAGGTTTTGATCAGTGACAAATAAGTCCTAAATTAATCTTTCAGTATCAAAAGGTTGCAAACTGCTGCGTTAAGGAAATGCAGCCATAAGTGAGTGCAGTCCAGATAAATGCTGAGGCTCTGGTCTGGAAGGATATCTGACATGGAATCAAAATCAAATCAAATATGGAAGTTAAGAAGAGCAGCTGGATTTAGGGCAGACAGAGGCAGAGTGATGAGAGTTGATGACAGCACCGAGCAGAATAAAGCTCCTCCTAGTGGTCATGTAATGTAAAACTACAGACCGTTACTGATTCAAATGTTGGACCCAAAAGTTTCTGTTTTAACCGATTTTTGAGAACTTTTAAAATAACCTATAGGAACGGTAAAGCAAGGTGTATCCGTCATCAGACTGTTTGCTCAGCTGACTTTGAGGGATGAAAGCTTCACCATTTCTATTAGTGTGTATCACTCTTGACCTCTCAGACTCAGAGCGAGGTCCTCACACTTCTCCGTTCGGGTGTCACCAAACATGGCTGAGTGGAGCTGGGGGGCCCCTGAAGAGCCAGGCCCTCTGTCACAAGGGCCAAGAATTATGGCCTATCTGGTGTTTGTCTCTTGCACGTTTTTGTTTTGCAAGTGTGCTGTGGCTACTGCGCAGTGGAGCCCCAGCATCAGACAAGCTCTGTCTCTGTCTCCCAGATATATTTGTACAATAAATAAAGGGGAAGGGCTGCTGCTAGACCAATGTTTTGACTTCATCATTTATATTTTGTTCATTTTATTCCCCCCCTCTACAAACACACACACCCACTGACAGTTTCTGCTTGAGTGGCAGGATCTTTGTGGATAAAAAACGATAGTATGGCAATCACTCTGGGTGAAAGTTGCAGGAGGATGAGCGGCTTTGTTTGTGTGCACAAGTTAAAGATAATTAGCTAGATTTATGATTATAAGCTCCCTGTTTTGTTGCAATTCTTGCAAGTGAATTAAAATGTATAAACCAAAGTATGTGTGTGATTACTGTTGCACCTATTGGCCAAAACCTTCAAAGACGGGTCAGTGAAACTCTCCGGGTGTATTCAGACCATAGACGTATCAATCGAACTATAGAAAAGGCCTTACCTCCAGCCTTCTCCAAATCCAGCCAAAGCCTTCACCATGGCTTCCTGATACCTGAACGCCATTTTAAAACTCAACCACAGCGATTGGTCCGAGCTGGTCTGAGTCCCTACAGTCCCCAATCACGAGTGAGCTTGTTGGAAGTCCACACCCCCTCATGCTGAACGGGATTTGTGGAGCAAATTTGCTTCCTCTACATCTATTTTGACAAATTTACAGCTGGACTCAAATCCAAAACTGTCTTTATAAACCAGATGCTCCCAAGAGCGTGTGGGAGGAGCTACTGCTAAAACTGTTGCAATGATTGTTCATCTGTATATCTCATATGCTGTCAATGTACGGACGACATGTCCGTTCTTGAGAAATCACGTTTATTTATTTTGAAGAGCTCTACAAAGCATCAGTAACCACGTCTCATGTCTGGGTTCATGACATCATTCAGAGACTCTGAAGAGACTCTCCTGAATGACGGAAGCTTTAAGCGGTACTTGTGTCTCTCTGTGACTAGGGTCGGGCACAGATTGGGTTTTATTCAGTTCTGATGCCAAAGCGGTTCTTTAATTTCAGTTTTGATTCCTATTCGGTGCCAATTTTGGTACTTCAGTAATAAAAACAGTGCCTACATCTTCCCAAATCAACACACTCATCTCCAAGTCGTCACATATTGACACATGGTTAAGACTTCTGCTTGAAAATTGATGCTTTGCGTGTCGTTTTTTGACGTGCTGGCTGTTCCCATTGAATCAAAGCTCCCCAACCTCCGAGCTGCAAACCGGTGGCCCGCCCCTCTTTTACCACGCAGCAAATTCACTGCTCACCGAATGTGATCCTGAGGGGCTGCAGTGTCTGGGGGGTTACGGGGGGTTATTGGAGGGTTTGTCTGGATGACAGCCGCTTCCACTGTGTTTCTGTGTCTCTGTGACTGAGTTTGAAGGTTGTTCCACATTAACCCGAGAGGAGGAAAAATAGGTGAACTTTTTTATTATTGTCTTGACAAAAATGAGTAAATACCACAGTTCAGGAGACCCGAGCAGGCTGCCCCGCTCGCCGCAGCATCTGTCTGTCTGCGGGCGTGTTGAGCGAGCTCCGCTGAAGTCCGAGAGTCTGGCTGCAGCCAGAGAACAAACAGGACAAAACGCTTGTATTGGATTAGTGTTTTACCTGCTGATCAGGTCACTGAAAACATCACATGCCCAAAGCTGAGTTCCTGAT
Source organism: Oryzias melastigma (assembly GCF_002922805.2). Taxonomy (NCBI): domain Eukaryota; kingdom Metazoa; phylum Chordata; class Actinopteri; order Beloniformes; family Adrianichthyidae; genus Oryzias; species Oryzias melastigma. Next base: position 33,059,226 of record NC_050520.1, on the reverse strand, counting down.
TGGCTAATGCGACGGAGCAACCTGTCAAACCTCTGTGATCTGCTGTGAAACGCAGCCAGACAGTTGAGTGCTGCGTGCTCTCGTGCTCGAATCATCAGCGCTCTTATGTGAGCCCACCCATCGCAGGAAAGACAGAAGGATTGCCTCTAGAACTTCACCGTGCTGAACAGAGTAGAAGTGATTGACATGTTCAAAGACAAACAAATTTTCACTCTAAGCACCGAAATGTGGAACCGTTTGTAGCAGCTTCTTTTGGTTTCAGTAGAATAGTAGTCAATCATAACGGTTCCCTACTTGGAACCAAACTTTGGTGCCCAACCCTATCTGTGACCCAGTTTGATTACGTGCTGTCCTGCATTAGCCCGAGGGGGGAAAAAGTAAGAAAAAGAAGAATTGTCTCGATCCAAAAAAGGAAAAATATCTTATAGTGTGTGAGAACGATCAGCTTCTCCTCCATGTTGGTTTTGGACTCCATGATCATATGATCAAAGCCTCAAAGTTGAGCTTCTGATTCTCTTTACCAAAATTCAGGGATGTGTACTCGTGGTGAAATATTTGCTGTGCGTCAGAATGTTCCCAGTGCCACACTGTTGCACAGTCTGGCGCTACTGCCAGACTTCAGCACCACGCCTGACGCTCAAATCTCACTGCAGGACCTCTGATCGTGTCATTGATTTATTTTCATTTTCATTTATTTTCAATTAAAATTAAAGCCTGATTTTGTCCAGATTATTTCTTTCTCTTATGAGGTGGATTACCTAAACACCACAGATCTGATTCTGGTCTGGCTCTTCTGTAAAAATGTTACTTTGTGGCCTAAACTCAGAAGCCTGAATATCCATCCATCTTCTGAACCTGCTGGATCCAGCTACTGTTGAAGGTGGAGTACAAACTGAACAAGTTGCAAGTCTATGTGTGTGCAAGGTCACACACATGACATCTGAGAGACACCAATTAACATATGAAGCATGTTTTTGGACTGTGGGAGGAACTGGAGTGTCTGGAGAAAACATCCAAACTCCACATAAAAAGAACCCACGCTGGGATTCAAACCAGAGCCTTCTGGTTGAGCTAAGCAGTGCAGCCTTGTGACTGTATAAGTAACAGTCAATCTATAAATGAAGCAATAAAGGAAATGTGGATGTAATTATACAGTTTAAGGCTCTGGAATCAAGTCTGTTTTAGTGGTGCTTAAATTAATAGTGCAGAAAGGATGACAGTTATATAATTTTAGTAATTACATCCAAATATTCCCCAGTTAACCAGTCTCTTTATGAGGAGACTTTTACATTTTCACGAATATTGAAATAATAATAAACCCCTCGGCGCCTGAATTTATTTCTATCTATTAAAAAACAGATTCACTTTGTAGTATGGAAAGCTTAGTTGGAGCAGAAGTATTTTTTGTTTTGTTTTTGCATATTGCACCAATACTGAGGGGTTGACAACCTGTGATCAATATAAATGATTGTTGTTCATGTATGAACTGCCTTATCAAACGTTAGCAGCCATTTCTTGAGAACATGCATTTAACAATGTCTTACAAATTAAAAAAAAACTTTCTGGCAGCAAATATGAATCATATATAAAAAATGTATACATTTATTTCCAGAAGACTGCATCATTTGATTAAATATGAATCTGACACAAAGTCAAGCTGATTCTAAGTGTTGAAGTCAGCAAATAAAAAAAATATGAGTTATTTATATAACATTGTGAACAGAACAACCCTCAGAGCCTTTTTGTGTTTGTGTTTATTTTCAATGTGAAATGTTCATCATTGAAGGATTTATTAAAACAAAGAACACAGAAACATAAATGAATGTTTGCTATTTTGCAAAAACTGAGACAAAAGTTTGTATTAATCACATTCATCACCTTGACTGATTATGATGAAAAGCCAATCATTCAGTCCTTGGAATCTGTTGGAAAAACTTTATTCTAAATCAAAACTTTTGGAACTAAATACAGTATCTCACAGAAGTGAGTACACCCCTGACATTTCTGCAGGGATTTGTTTATTTTTTTATGGAACTCTGCTGAAATGAATTTTTACACAATGAGAAGTAGTCAGTGTTCATCTTGTATAGCAATGTAAAGTTTTTTTTTTCCACAAAATTAAAACATAATAAAGGATTTAATAGCTAAACCCCTGCCCAAATAAATGAGGGGTCTACTCTCTTTTGTGAAATACTATGTATAGTGTGTCTGTGTGGGTTGAGTATTGTTCTATTAAAATGGCTTTTTTGGTCCTAATAACTGTTCTACCTTCAATTTTGTTTCTGGAACTCACACATCGTGCAGTTTACTTTTTGTGAGTTATTTTACTTATTTATTTATTTGGACTTATTAGGACCAAATCACAAATTTAAATCTGTCTTTTAAAAAGTACTCAAAACACTGGAACTGCTGCTTCATGTTAATGAACTTTTAGATTCTTTATTCATAATCTTCACCAAAGTTTTTTTGTAAATGATGCAAATATAAACATTTAACTAAAAATGATTTAATATGAGAATCAACTTTTGTCCAAAGTGATGACGGTTCATTCTAGCTGAAGGTTTTATTTGTGGACTCTGAAAAACATCCTGTTCAAGGGCAACAGGCATGAACACATTTCCAAATATGTTCTAGGATTTAAAAAAAAAAATAACGTTGATTTGGAGATAAAGATCAGGGTCTAGAACAGGTTCTGCGGCTGGTGCCGGATTGGTAATGTGCCCCTGTTATCAGAAGATCTAATCTAAAACTAACCACATTCGTCCACTGAAAATTACTTTCAACAAAAAAATAATGATGACAATTAAATAAAATATAATAGAACTGAATAACATGAAATGAAAAAAAATCTGGAAAATAAAAGCCATAATAAAACTTTAATAAAAGATCATTTTCCCCTTATCTTCTTTTTTATTTAAAGCACTCTTTGGAAGATTTTGATTTCCTTTTTAAATTCTTTAATTAGTTTTATAATTAGAATTCCCTTAAAGACCTTTTTTGTTGTTCTTTCTAGATGTTGGCTTCTTTTTCAGTCATTTTTCTTGTAGCAACTTTATGATTTTTTTTTGGTCAATTCACTGTAAAGTTTTAAAATGTAATGTTTATAGCTTTGGTTGGCCTGTTAAAAAATACTAACTTTTATGACTTCTAATAATTCATAAATCAACCTTGTTGACTGAACGGCAGTAAAAAACAAAAAAATATCAAATTAAAATGCTGAAAACGAACCTTTACCAACTTTAGAGACTGTCAGGTTATGCACAGTTTGTTGTGATTACTGGAAAGTTTTCCTTCCACTTTTTTTATTCAAATATTAAAATAAAAAGGTTACTGAACAGCTGGACTTGTTTAATGATACAGTATATTCCTCCGTGGTGTTAAATGTTTTCAAATATACCAAACATGTCTGGAACACAGTCAGCTCAATATATAGCTATCTACTTCACCATGTAATTATGACGTCGATTTATTTATTTCCCACTCACCAAAAGGAAAATAAAGATTTTTGCGCAAAAAAAAAAAATATATATATATATCTTCAAATTCAGCTCCCTCACATTTGTCCTTGACAAAGCCGGGAACAGCCACAACAGGCCACTTAGGGAAGGGAAATTAGGTAGAATGACAACAATAGCGATGGAAAACGCTAACTCGTCAGGGGGTTTTCCCCATGTCATTCCACAAGGTCAAAATAATCCCTAAATCTCTCTCTGAAACTCTCTCAAGGTTGAAAAAACCAAACAGCACTTGAATGAGATTTATGGATGAGGATGATGCATCAATTTGATCTGCAGAATTATAACTACTGAGATTCAACCTGATGAGAAAAAGACATTAATACCTTAATGTTACTGTTAGGACAGTTAAATAATATTTTTTTTAACCAAAGCTTTACTCTGTGACCTCCAAGCATGAAAGGGTTAAAGTGCTTACTTACTGCAGACTATTGCATTAACATAGCATTAAATAAACTCGGATCCTTTAATAATGCAGAAACATTGTGTCTCAATGTCAAACCTCTTGACCCCAAAAATATACCGCCAGTAATAAATGTGCAGAAACTTAAATGAAAATGGCTGCTTTGGTAAAGGAGTGAAATGAAAAGACAATGATTGACCAAGGCTTGCATGTGAGGAGACGGCCGGATTAATACGCCAAGAAACAGCAATATCTTTAGGGTTGTGCAATTTTTCATGACTCCGTTCATGTGCAGAAAAAAGAGGAAGATCCATTTTTTTAATGAGAGTTTCAAAAATGTGTTGCATTTGTTGCTAGTTTGGGGTTTTAGTAACACTTGTTTTTTTTTCTGTGACAGAAAATATTTGGTTCAAATAAAACAAAATATTGAGTTTGTTTGGAGCAAAAAGGTAAAAACAGGTTTTAGTTTCTTTTTGCTAGCTTGTTGTGCAATTCAAGTCCCTGGCACAATGGACTGATAACTGTGCCAGGGACCCCCAATAGTTTCCAAAAATATGAACTCTATATAACTATTGGTATCATATTTGATACACATTCCTGAGACTTCTAGGTCTTTGCATTTGACTTATAGTCAAATTAGTCCATTCTTTTTACCCTGTAGTTCCTCATCACTCCACAGGGGACAGTAGGACTTTTCCTGCTCATTTCAAAATGGCGGCCTCCATGAAAGCTCAAAAATACTTTTGGCGGGAAAAAAGTTTAACTAATTTTTAATACTTTAAGGTGAGAATGACTCATCTGTTGTTCTTTATGTCTTTAAATTACTACTTGCAGTATTGAAAGAATGAAAAGAATGTTGATATCTTCATAATAAGGTTATACTATGTTAAAAATGGGTAAATAAGGCGCTGTTTTCCTAAAACCACTTTATGCATCACAATTGCTACTGTCATATGACATTGAATTTTTTTGTGTATTTCATCAAAGGGCTCAAAAAATATTTTCCAAAATATTAGAATTTTCTGTCAATTACTGTATTGGGCTTAACAGGGTAAAGAAATATTTATTTATTTATTTTTGATACATTGATTCAATTTTAAAAACAATTTTCAGAGTGTAATTGAATTAATTTCCTTTAAAAATAAAATTTAGAACACTAGTACAGCTTGTAAGCCTTTGTTTTGTTTTCTGTTTCTTGACTTTTATTTTGAAAGTGTTCATCAGTCCAACATTTTTAGACAAGCAGCTTGTTCTGCCCTTTTACCATGTTCATCACTCCATGTTTACAGCAGTTACATACTTGATCCTCTTCTCAACCCTTAAAAATCTACAAAAGTGCTCTTTAAGTAAAGATTGAGTACTTTTTTTAAAAAACCACCCACTCCAAGTACATGTACTGAGAAGCTGCTATCTTGATATTGACCCACAATGCACATGCTCTGTCGCTTCAGCTGCACATGCACCTGACATAAACCACTTTGGACACTTCCATGCTGGCAAATCAAGTTCTTTTAATGAAGGACCCATACTTACAGAAAATGATGCCTCGAGTGCGCAAAAGTTTGGTGCACATCTACTTGGAACTACTCCATAATGATGCGATCCCTTTACTGAAACTGTCAGCAGTTAGTTTGTCTTCAGAGAGTGAAAGCCTGCCAGGAACAGTTCAAGGCAGAAAGAGGGACAGACCTGAGGCATCAGAGAAAGGATGGTTTGATTGTTTCACTCAGTTGCTATTGGTTACATAAAGAGGAATCTAATGAAGGGAAAAAGCATTACACAACTCAACAGCTTTATGGGGGAATAAATGGTTTGAATGGTCTCTAGTTTTGTTGAAAAACACTTTTGAGTTCACAAGTTTGAAATGTGTCCCTATATTTCCTTTTAATGTTGTATTCACTTCAATCCTATTAATCTATTCATATTTTTTCTGCTGTTGCATGTTCAAGAATTTCTGTTTTGCTTTGCTGAAATGCTGAAGGCGATGTCCTAAACTTCATTTTTTTTAAATTGTATAAGTAAGTTCTCTCATGTTATGTAGTTCTTTTAACTTTTTTGAAAAAATACATGTTATACAGTTACAAAAAGTGCAAATTAGTTTTTTGTTAATTCATGGCAATTCACATTTTCTGTTCCTTCTTTAACAACAGAACAAAGTCAAATTCAATAATGAATCGTATTTGTTTTTCTTTTTGTGCACAGCACAATTTCCTGTTTTTAGCAATAGTTGGATTTTCAATCATAACTTTGCTTTCCTCTATTTTTTTAAATTCACTATCATTAGATCATTTGTAGCATTATATATTCTGTATTATTTTTATTAAATGCTCCCTCTTTAATATTACAGCTACTACATAAATCTGTCATCATGTAAGAGCAATCCTTCAGTCTGTAAAAGAGTTCTAACAAAACTGTCAAATACTATCTTATAAACTTTAAATATTTCCTTTGAACTGCATCAGTCAATGCATGAAGTGGATAGTGATACAATAATCAAAAAAGAAAATTAAAATATATATTTTTTTATTTGATAGATATTAAAATAATTAAGCATAAAGACAATAGACATGCAGCATTTTTCTGTTTTACAGATATTGATCTGATAAGCCTCCTTATCTGAATGTATTTACCAGGAAAGTGAAAGTCATATGAATAGCAGAAGAAACAATGTCATTGTGCGTGCAGGACGGTCACTGAACGAAGTGTGCAGCGGTGATTGGGGGGTGAGGTGGGGGGCAGTTGTCTGAATCGCTGGCATTTCTGTCCTTGACGAGGGTCCTAAATTTGAACGGCAAAAACTCTTGAAAGTCTCACATGTGAGCTTTTGTGTTCAAATGACAACAGGAAACACTGTTAGTTAAATTAACTTGCAACCTTGCTTGCTTTTAAATATATCTCCTATAATCATCCATCACTGTTCACAAGATCTACAGCTTTATAATGGTGCATTCACATGGAAACGGTCAGCTCGAAGGTTAAAAATAGGCCAAACTAGTAAATAGGAAAAACAAATGTTTTGTAAATATATGAAGAAGCTTTTTTCTCTCTATTTACATAATCAGTTGTGCAGTAAACTGTATAAAATGTTTTATTTAAAAAAATACGAATTGCTTGAATTTTTGTCTTATGTTGGGGCTTTAATTAATATTTTTTGGTTCTCAAGACAAGACTATATAAATTTGTTTTTAGTATTTATAGTATAGTACTTTAGTATATGTGTGTATACATGTATATATATATACTGGACGTGGAAGCGCTGCGAACTTCCAGTTCAGAGCATGTTTTTTTTTTTTGTGTGTGTGTGTGTGTGTGTGTGTTGCGCATTGTTTGTATTTTAATTTTAATTTCTATAGTCTGCTTAGATAGAAAGACATGATCACATTTGTCAATAGTGGTGTTTTGCTGTGAAAAAATGGTTATATTTTGAAAATTGACCAGATTTTCTTGTGTGTCTTGCCACAACTTTCTTCCAGGATTGACGCGCATCATTCGTGGATCGTACTAAAAAAAGAACAAATGGCGAAACAATCTCTGTACACCACGAGCAGGCTGCGAAGGACCACAGCGCGTCACGTCTGGTGTGAACCACACCGCAGGTTAACAGAAGTGGCAAATGGAAGCAGCCTCTGCACCGCACTGTGCCGCTTCATAGTGCTTCTGCGCGCGGTGTGAACCAGCCGTTATGAGCCAAAAACTTGTCCTGGTAAAGTAAACTGCAACACAGCTGGTTTCTAATGTTTTGTTTTTAATTTTTTTGTCATCATAGAACTCTGCAAGCTAATGATCAAAGAGATTATTTTTAAATGACAGAAACCAAGCTTTGTGGGACAAGCTGGACAACACACACCCTCTAACAGAACTGACAGTCGCAGATTTAATGTCACACTGAAAAAAGTGAAACATTAGATCAATTCACAAAAGCTCTTTCATTTGTTAGAATTAAAAATATTAGTTCTCATAAAATTAAAAATTTGAGTTGATAGTTTACTTAACTTAAAAAATTAATTTTATTAAAACTATTTTTTTTACTGTAACAGATTACAGAGCTTTTGTTAAGTGATCCAAATTTTCCCTTTTTACAGTAGAAGAGCTCCAGGATTTTTAGATCTGTTCACTGCCGTCAGTACCACACATAGCCAATAAAAATTAGAGATTGAGAGGGAACATGAAGTGTTTTAGAATAAGAACAAATACATGGAATCACTGTTGTTGCTGCACTTATAGTGATCATTTGACATGTGAGGGAACATTTCAGAGTCCTGACAGATGTTGACGATATTAATATTTTGTGATATTGACTGAAGAACAGAAGGCCATCCCATTCAGGTGTTTGAACTGTGACCAGCTAAGGAAAAAGATGATTGTGACCGTCTATAATGCTGCACAACACTTACCTGTCTTTGAGTAAAATACACTGAAAAAATAACCTGTAAGTTTCTCCTAAACTTTTATTTTGAAAATTTTATTAATTTTTCTTTATTACTTGATTTATTAAATGGGTTTAATACTTTTGTGTTTTGTATTTTTTCTGTATTTGCATTATCTTTAATGCTTAAAATAATCAAATCTAAAGTAAACATATCCAGTTTACATTTGTTTTAATTTTGTGCTCATAAATTAGGCTTTAAAGCTTTTTTTCTTAATACATTTTTGAAGATTTTCCTTAAATTGCTCGGTATTCATATTTCGTGGAGTTTTCACAGCACCAAAAATCTATTAAAAGTATTTGAATGTGTTTTCATGACGTAAAACTATTCAGAAACTAGAACACTTATTGGTTGTGTTTATTCTGTGTATATTCAGTCTTTCCTCATTTAATAAACTAAATCCCAAACGTGCGTCAATAGTGAAAAAAAAAAAAAACGGTTTTGTATTTGCAAAGAGGATGAGGGAAATATTTCCCATCCGCTCTGCTGCTCATCCCACAAAGACACACTTATAACAGCTATAGCTATTAAGCATTGTTACCAGGAAAAGGGTTCCTGAATGAGGCGCATAGCAGAAAACATGAACCGACTCAGCCTTCACATTTTTTTTCCCCAACACGTTTTTATACGAATTTTCAGGCTGAGGAAACATCCAGTCAAAGATTATCTAGCTCCCCTTCAAACAATCCTTGACCCCACTCCCCTTTTACCATTTGGAGATAGATCTTAAAAGTTTAGTGTGTATTTTCAAAAAAAAAAAACTAAAACGGAATCTTTTCTGCTCCAATTAATCCTCTCTCTTCACCAGATAATTGCCCGTCTTATCGCTATTTATATTTAATACATTTTTGCATTATGGGTACAAAGCTGACAGATTTTATTATCTGGACACCAGATGTTCAAGTGCAGGTTTATGCCAGAATCACCTTCGTTTCAAGGCTACCTCCGGCTGGTTGGTAATTAGTTGTCATAAAAGCTTCCCTTACAAAACCACGGACATCGGACTGAAGAACAACCAAACACTGGAAATGAAAAAGCTGCTCTGAATGCATTTACTTTCAAAATTCAGTGACAAAACTAAACTCCATTTAAATCAATTGAGTCTCTTTCCTTGGGCTCTCCATTCACCGTTCAGGGGAGTGAGATGCTTTAAAGGCTCCTCAGTAAATAGACTGTCACTAAGTTCATTCAAAGGCACTGATTCTGTGTTCTTAAGTGATAGAACACGTCTCCTGCACTCAGAGATATGCCTTATTATAGATGTAATATATTTGTTTTTCCTTTAGCGCAATGCATTCATTCAGTTTGCATCCAAATTAAACGGCAAAGAGAATCACTTTACCAAATGAGGAGAAGTGCTAACATGCATTAGCCAGTTTGGTTTCAGTTACTAATTTCTAATGTGTGCTTTTCATTTATGCCTCCTGATCACATCGTCTGTTAGAACAAAGGAGAAAGTTTTGTCACTAACTTAAGGCAGACACTGGAGTCTGGTGTTTGTGTATCACAAAAACATTGTTTTTGTCGTGTCTGAAAACTAATAATAGACTCTAAAGGAGAAACTTCTTAAAAAGAGGACGGGATTTGAGGTGAAAATGAGTGAGGATTCTTTAAACCTTTTTAATAATTAAATACAAACTAATTATTTATTTTTTTTTCTCTATGGAATACTTCATATATTCACAGAAACAAATTAAATACAATATTTTTTTTTACCAAATTACTGTGAATTTCTGATTTGAAGACTCGAAAAAATAAAAAATAAGAAAACATTGAATCTGAATTCATATGATATGTTTTATATTTGTGATTAAATGGTTACTATCAATCTTTCCAAATCCATGTGAACAGGACAAATCTTATCCAGGAACCACTTAGGTTTTGAACAAAGAAACTAAAAAATATTTTTGTATTTGGCCTCTAAAGGATAACCAAACCCTAAATCATATATTTTTTTTCTTTAGCCGTTTACATTTATAAATGGGCCTTTAAAAGTGCTGACTATTGGTCTATTGACACATTTTTGACAATTTCATTTTGACATTATTCTAAATACATGGGTTAAAAACCGTCTGTGTGCTGCCCCCTACAGGGTGAAACAAAGTATTACAGTTAATATCGTGATTGGTCAAACCGTTTCAGAAGTCTCACATTATGATCTGCAGCTCCAGTAATGATAACAGTCCTGCCCCCAAGCCCCGCCCCTCTTACTGGATTCTCACATTTCAGCTGTGGGTGGAGTCAGCCTCCAACTTCCCTGTTTGGTGACCCTTTAAGACTGAAGATCAAAGATCCAGAGGTTGTTGCCACTAGTTTACCATGGCTTATGACCAAATTTCTCCAATCATAATAAAGAAATTTTATTCCTTAGAAAGTGCTGGAGGACATTAATTTTGTGGAGGAGTCGTGGGCCGATAGAAGTTTGAATGCGGCCCCACGAGCCGGATTTGGACATGCCTGCTCTAAAGCTTAAAGTTTGATAAATTGGATTTGTAGTTACAAACACAGGAACATAGTAACAGGAACACAGAGGAGCATCTCGTATCAGTCATATAGCTCTTAATAGAGGGTGAGGGTTTGATTTAAATGTGTGTGATCCATCCATCCATCCATTCAACCATAAATCCATCCGTCCAAAGTCAAAGTCAGATCAAGATGTTTTTATTCAGAAGAACTTTTAACTGATCTACTTTAGTCTTTTACTCTATTGTACTCTCTTTTACTTTGTTCATTATGGGATATGTGTATAATGACTGCTTGAAATTTGTGCTTTTGTGAAGCAATTTGTGATTTTTATCTGAGAAAGCTGCTATAGAGATAAACTTACTAAAAAGGCGAGCACTATCCACAGAGTCATCCTCAATAACCCCCATCTAAAATCAGGGGTCCCATAAGGAAAACTACTCAACTAAAGAGCAGTTAGAATCATTTAGAATAAAATAAAAACACTTAAATCCTTTTTTCCTAAAAATAAAACTTGTTGATTTCAGAAAACAAATGGTAAAGGCATTTTGCAAAAAATGTAAATAAATAAAAAGATCTTGCCAATTTGTGTAAAATAAATAAATAAATAACATAAAGAGTTAACTATTTTACCCAAAAATCTTAAAACCACTTTGACTACAAATTTTATTTTTAATCTATTCTTTAATTTTTTTAAAGAAAAAAATGTGCAGATAGAAACAGTTGACCTTTTTTCTGTCCTTTTATTAAGAAATGCAAAATTTTCTTTGGAACAGATATTTTTGCATCCTCTTTTTTAATTAACTTTCTGTTTGCAGCTGAATAAAATAAAATAAAGACAAATAAGTAAAGGCCATCCGATCCAGAAACAGAAACTTTTTTAAGGACAAAACCGCATTTCCAGACAGTTTTTTCCTCTCAAAGTGAGTAAATATAAAATGTACATTTATCTTTCATATGTCCAGATCCATAGAATTACAATGACTGAACTAACTGCAGGAGGGGGGGAGGGGTCTTCTTTTATTTTAAATAAAAATCAATGCTGTCAAACGTGTAAACTGGACTTCTTTAGCGATGTGTTAACCCCAGTGTTGGGACTAACGCTGTTTTAGTATAACGGCGTTACT
>NC_050520.1:33042093-33047081 GCF_002922805.2 Oryzias melastigma | reverse complement strand
AACCTTTTTAATAATTAAAAACAAACTAATTACTTAATGATTTTTTTTGCTATTGAATACTTCATATTTTCACAGAAACAAATTAAATATAATATATTTTTTAACAAATTACTGTGAATTTCTGATTTGAAGACTTGGAAAAAAAAAAGAAAAATTCAGTCTGGAAACAAATCTTTTTTTAAACATTAAATCTGAATTCATATAATACGTTACATTTTATTAATGATTAAATGGTTATTGTTAAGCTTTCCAGGAAAATAACAAATCTTATCCAGGAACCACTTAGGTTTTGAACATAGAAACTAAAAAATATTTGTGTCATTTGGCCTCTAAAGGATAACCAAACCCTAAATCATATTTTTTTTTTTTTTTTGACGTTTACATTTATAAATGGGCCTTTAAAAGTGCTGACTATTGGTCCTTGACACATTTTTGACAATTTCATTTTGACATTATTCTAAATATAAGGGTTAAAAACCGTCCCCGTGCTGCCCCCTACAAGGTATTACAGTATCGTGATTGGTCAAACCGTTTCAGAAGTCTCACATCATGATCTACAGCTCCAGTTATGATAACAGTCCTGCCCCCAAGCCCCGCCCCTCTGACTGGATTCTCATATGTCGGCTGTGGGTGGAGTCAGCCTCTAACTTTCCTGTTTGGTGACCCTTTAAGACTGAAGATCAAAGAGCCACAAGTGGTTGCCACTAGTTTACAACGGCTTATGACTAAATTTCTCCAACTGTAATCAAGAAATTGTAGTCCTTAGAAAGTGCTGGGGGACATTAATTTTGTGGAGGAGTTGTGGGCCGATAGAAGTTTGAATGGGGGCCACATTTGGCCCACGAGCCGGACTTTGGACATGCCTGCTCTAAAGCTTAAAGTTTGATAAATTGGATTTGTAGTTACAAACACAGGAACGCAGAGGAGCATCTCGTATCAGTCAGATAGCTCTGAATAGAAGGTGAGGGTTTGATTTGAATGTGTGTGATCCGTCCGTCCGTCCGTCCGTCCATCCATCCATCCATCCGTCCGTCCGTCCATCCATCCAAAGTCAGATCAAGACGTTTTTATTCAGAGGAACTTTTATCTGATCCAGTTTAGTCTTTTACTCTATTGTACTGTCTTTTACTTTGTTCATTATGGGATATGTGTAATGACTGCTTGAAATTTGTGCTTTTGTGAAGCAATTTGTGATTTTTATTGGAGAAAGCTGCTATAGAAATAAACTTATTTATTTACTATTAAAAAGGCGAGCATTATCCACAGAGTCATCCTCAATAACCCCCATCTAAAATCAGGAGTCCCATAAGGAAAACTACTCAACTAAATTAGAATAATTTAGAATAAAATAAAAACACTTAAATCCTTTTTTCCTAAAATTAAAACTTGTTGATTTCAGGAAACAAATGGTAAAGGCATTTTGCAAAAAATGTAAATAAATAAGAAGATCTTGCCAATTTGTGTAAAAAAATAAATAAATAAATAACATAAAGAGTTAACTATTTTACCCAAAAATCTTAAAACCAATTTGACTACAAATTTTATTTTTAATCTATTCTTTATTTTTTTTAAAGAAAAAAATGTGCAGATAGAAACAGTTGACCTTTTTTCTGTCCTTTTATTAAGAAATACAAAATTTTCTTTGGAACAGATATTTTTGCATCCTCTTTTTTAATTAACTTTCTGTTTGTAGCTGAATAAAATAAAATAAACAAAGACAAATAAGTAAAGGCCATCTGATCCAGAAACAGAAACTTTTTTAAGGACAAAACCGCATTTCCAGACAGTTTTTTCCTCTCAAAGTGAGTAAATATAAAATGTACATTTATCTTTCATATGTCCAGATCCATAGAATAACAACTGCAGGAGAGGGAGGGCTTTGTTTCGGCTGCACAGATGAGGAAGTGCTTGCTGGTGTCTTCTTTTATTTTAAATGAAAATCATTGCTGTCGAACGTGTAAACTGGACTTCTTTAGCGATGTGTTACCCCCAACTTTAACAGGGAGAATGAAGAACAAAACTTTCTGAAAACGCAACAGAGGAGTATTATTTTAAAAACTGAAGGAACAAGATCGTTCCTCTCTGGAAACATGTCAACTGGCAAAAAGTAAGGAATGGTGGGGCTGTCATCCCGTTATCAGCGTCTAGGCTGCGGTGCGTCAGGGTCAAGGGGAAGAAGATGAGAGGGATGGGGCAGAGGAGGACCACACCTGGTGAAGGCACGCTTCAGGAGCGTGGTGGAGCGTGTGCGCTCTGTTAACACCAGCCAGGAGAAGCCAAAGTGCAAGAGTTTAGGCAGAGCCGCACAGCCAGTTCTGACCTTGATATGACTGACGCAAATACAGTAGGCCAACAGCAAGCAGAGGCGAGTGGAAGAGGATCCAGGAGGGATTGGGAGTTCAGATCTTTGGGAGGGAGGGGGGGGGTTCAACCATTTGTGGCCTTTATTCAACACTAAACAGGATGGAGAGTAAAACGACTTCCCTTTATGTGGTGCTTAAGCCTCAGAGCCAGAAACTTTTAAAGCATTTTAGTGTTTATTTAATGCATGGGGGAGTGGGGGGGGGGTGATTTTTGGTACTGGGTTGGTAAAAATCAAAGAGCAGAGCCCCACCTTCATCAGTTATACTTTCTATTAAATAAAATAAACCATAACAGATGGTGCTATTGAGACACAACCACATCGGTCCAAACTTTCAACTTAAATTGAAATATTGTTAAGTATTATCGGACTATAACATGTATATTTCATTAATTATTTATTTCACACCCCACATGTTTTAATAAGAAATCCTTGCAAAAAAATATGAAAGCAATTTTTTCTCACCAGGAATTACAATAAAAAGGGCTTTCATTAAAAAAAAAAGCAAAATGAAGAAACATTTCTTTTTGCTCCAGCAGATTTTACACCTACGATCCTTCAAAATAACATTTAGTGCCAATCTGAAGTACAACTACCGTATTTTCCGCACTATAGGTCATATCTAAAAGCCTAAATTGTATCAATAAAATAATGAGTGTCTTCCATCAGGGTTTTGCATGAGTCTATGGATTATTTAGTTGGATGTCATTGTGAATATGCTCGCATGGCGAATGTTGGACTGTTTTCTTACGTCTTATCAAAAAGGCTGAGGGTTAGTGGAGTCCCAGTGACGTTTATTTTAGTGGTATCAGTCTATTTTTTTTACTTTTTGCAAACAAAGTTTAGAGGTGGAGGGAAAAGCGATAATTAGATGCATAGATTATAAAAAATTCTGATCAGTTTTATGAATTTAAAATAATCAATAATTGAAAAATGAATATAATTTAAAGTAAAAGTTACAAGCAGAACTAAACGTGGGCGTTTTTCACTCTGACATTTTTTGACGAGCACACAAACATGGCTGACCTTGCTTAATGCGTCATACGACCGACCCGACTTCAGTGTCGACGGTCAAGTTCTGTCAGAACAAAATTCAACATAACAAGTTTACAAATTACATTGTACGGTTTCATCAGGAGGAAGAGGAGGGTAGAAACCGTTTAAATGCTACTGGTGTGAGTGTGGCTTCAACAAGTTCTGCTGCGAGGACTTCCAAATAAAAAATATTTTGGATATCAAAAAGTAACCTCCACCATCGTCGGAAAGACTAAGCAAATACAGTTGATCTGATCTTTTACAGCAATATTCTGTGGTGGAGAGAGAGGACTTTCAAACGCTGCTCCGTATGCTACAGCTGAGATACAAAACCCTTTACCGGTCCTTCTTCACCGACATGGTCATCCAGCACTTTAGAGGTCCAGGAGATGACATCACACGTTGTCGTCCCCTTCAAGACGCCGCCATATTGGAGGAATCGGGCCCGAGGAATTGAATCGTCTGACTGCTGCGGTGCAGGAGGCTAACCATAACTGTTGGGCCCCAGATTGTACAAAAAGACGCGGAAAAAAGAAAGGTTCAATATCAGGGGTTCATTTTACGTGATTTAGGAAAAGTTTGAGTGATGTGGAAAAACAATTACATTTTCTTTTAGATTAAAGAAACATTTAAGCAGATTTTTTTTTAGGTTCATTTTTCCTAAACATGAACATGTTTACAGCAGCTAATTCAAAATTCAAGCTCTATTTAATTCAGTTAAGGTCAAGGGTCATCCACAGTTTTAGTATATTTTTTTCAAACATTTTTTAAGTTAAATTAAAATATTGAGATGCTCCTCTTTAACTGATACGGGCCTTTCACGTCATTCATCTGGTTCAGAGACGAAGCATCCAAAGGAACCATTAAGAAACTTGTTATGCCACAACTACATAATCAGAAGCTCTAGACAACCTCTTTGCAAATTCGGCTGCTTTTGTTTGAATGTTTCACAAATTCGATGTGAAAGTGGTTCCATTAGCGAGGGGCTGGTGATGCAACACATTCCAAGGTCTCCTCCTCCTCCTCCTCCTTCTCTTATCTGAAATAACAATCAAAGGAATTGACATAGTAGTTCACAGAATCCAAACAGAAAATGAATCAGCACCAACATTACTGCAGCAAAAGGAGCACATTTTTAAAATGTTTAAAATGTTCTATGTTAAAAAACAAACAAAAACACCATCACCAGAGGCAGACAGACGTCCTTCGATGAGTTTTGGAAGTTTTTTTGGATTTTCTTTAATATACTTTTTTCTAGTCTACATTTATTGGGTTGTTTGGGACAATGATTTGGCACAAGTCTTCAGCTAGATCAGGGGTGTCAAACTCAATCGGGCAAGGGCCAAAATCCAAAATACACCTTAGGTCGCGGGCCGAACAGCATAAACATTTATTGAACACTCTAAAACTACTTTTTTAAAACTTTAAAACCTTCACTTTTTATATTCATAAACTAGATATATAGAATTATCTGTGATAGTGTAAATGCTGTAAGCTGAATTTGGCTGCTGAAGATGCTGAAATTGATAGCTAAAAAAGGCTAAAGCTAATAGCTGTAAATACTGAAGTTGATAGCCAGCTAAAATATTAG
>NC_050520.1:32963085-33041966 GCF_002922805.2 Oryzias melastigma | reverse complement strand
ACAACAGCTAGCGTGTAAATATTAGCATAACTCCAACCAGCCTAAAATACTTTTAAAAATCCTAAATTAGCCAAAACAGCTGACACATAGCAAAAATCTTAGCTAAACTCCAAAATAGGCGAAAAAAATCGTAGCAAATGCCAAATAGTTCAAAAAGCTAGCCAAATGCCCATTTTAAAACTTTAAAACTGTAACTTTTTAACATAATTATGAATAATAAAAAGGCAGGAATATTATTCCAGAATAAATAAACTTGAATAACTTTCAATATTTTACTCTCCATAAAAGTATCTTTTGTCAAAATTATACAAGTTAGAAATAAACGCAAGATAACATCCGGCCATCCATAACACGGATCCAGCCCCGGGCCTTGACTTTGACACACGTGAGCTAGATGATGGGTCTTGGGTGCAACCATGTGCAAAAAGACAAATGTTCTTTTCTCGATTTGCATGTTTTTTACCTTTTCCTGTCGGAAGAACTTTTAAAATCCCTTCTGTCTTCTGCACCATCATCCTCCGATAACTAATGATGTAAGAAATGGAGAATTTCTTCACCTCCCCTCACAGTATTTGATGCCCCCCCAACCACTTTGAGCGGTTCCGTCTTGGAATTGTGGCTTCATAGATTACTCTTTGAAACTTCTAATGCCTTAACAATGTGAGATCCCATCCATGACTGCAGGGATTTCACTGGGAATGCAGGACTCGGGCCTGGAATCTTATCTCTGTGTACAACATCAAGAGAAAGAGGATGCTGGACTTTCAGTACAGATAAGGCTCATGTGTGAAGGGCATCTGCCGGCGTTTGCCAAGGTGAAACCACAAACAGCAGTAGATCACACAAATAAACACAGCCTGCAGGCAGATGATCCTGGGAGATGATTATCTTCCGGCTGATTTAACGCTCAGGTCCGGCACGCTTATATAATCATGAATGAAACGGGCTTCGACCCTCACAGGGTCCCTGCTGGTGAGCCT
The DNA here is from genome assembly GCF_002922805.2 of Oryzias melastigma. Classification (NCBI taxonomy): domain Eukaryota; kingdom Metazoa; phylum Chordata; class Actinopteri; order Beloniformes; family Adrianichthyidae; genus Oryzias; species Oryzias melastigma. The sequence goes on along the minus strand of NC_050520.1, from coordinate 33,040,986 downwards.
GAGGTTCCAGCAGCCTTGGTGAGCTGGGATCTGATTGGACGTCGGCTGTGATGTTTTCGGGGTGGGGAGTGGACGGAGGGGTCAGGACACTCTGTCAAAAGCTGCTGCGTCAGCCTTGAAAAGATGGAGCCTTGCCTCCAGGACCTGTGGCCTGCTCGTCACCTCGTGATGCAGTCGGCCACGCCAGTGACAACCATCAGTCACGGAGAGATAACCTGTGTGTGTTTGTGGTTTTGGTGGAGAGGGGTTAGTGTTTTATAGAAGAGACCTCAGCTTTCTGTTTCCAGTTAGACCACTAGTATAGCAACATCCATCTCACTAATTCTACATTTTTTTTATGTTTTCTATTGTGTTTTTGAATAATTTCTTACCCCAAAAGGAGCTGGAGAAATTATTATTTTTTTATCTAGTCAGTTTGATCCGTCACTTTGATTTATTGAAATATGCTCGTCAGTACATACTTTTTTATATTTCTAAAAATCTATTAGTATTTCTCAAGTTTATGTTTTTATTTTCAGGTGTCACAACAGTTCCCTTCAAATTTTCCATCTGACCAAATGACGCTCGGCTATTTTTACTCTCCAGATACCACTTTTTTTTCCCCAACATCAAGGCCTCCTGTCCTTTTGGTTTACTACTGACAGTTACCGTGGTTACGTTTTCATTAGATTCATTATAACAACACAGTGTAAGCAGGGTAAGAAAACAATGCCGACCCAACTGTGTCGCTTGTTTTGCTTCTCTCTGTATTAGGCTCTATGGTGGCCCTGAAGCAACAAATCACTCAATGCAAAATCATATTAAAGATCACAACGGCAAAAAAAACCAAACATTTATTTAAAAAAAATTACATTTTAGAAATTAAAACAAAAAAACACCAAAAATAATTTCTAAAAAAAAATGAAATGTTACAAAATAAATCAAGGTAAAAGTAGGTACAGGATAATGCTGATTGGATGATAATGATGAGGATTTTTAAGAAGTTTAACCCAAACTGAGGTAAAAAGTCACTAAACTTCTGCAGTGACTGTGGCCAAAAGTTTAAAGAAATATTTTCTGTCTGAAGATATTTTCTTTTCAAATAACTTACGGTTAAAAAGGTGAATAAAAGTTATCATCCAATCAATGATGTCCTATTGTACCTACTTTTCAAGTTTCTTCTCTAGTCTTCTTTTAAACATTTAATTTAATTCAGTTAATTACTTTAGTTTTCTAAAATATATTTTTTATGTTTTGGTTTCTGAAATTGTATTTTGATTTCTAAAATTTATATATTTTTTAAATTATTTGTTTGACTTTTCTTTTTAAATTGTAATATGCTTTATGTGTTGAAAGGTTTGTTGATGCGATTTGAACTTCAGGGCCACCGTAGTAATCTACCTGATTGTGGTTTTGCTTTTAAAGAACCTTGTTTTTAAGTGATTTTTGTCCTATTTTCCTGGTTTGTATATATCTCAGCTATTTTCTGTTATGCTTTTTAATTTCTTCTATTCTCATGGTCACACATACACTAAATCATGGTTCTAAATTACAAAAATGAAGCCTGAAGTTGGACGGACAAAACAACCTTAGTTTACTTTGTTCAACTCAACAATAACCCAATAATGCAATTCAATAGAACCAAACTATCACATGACTTCCTTCTTTACCTCTATAGCAAGTGTGTTTCTCAAAAAAGTCAATGTTAAAGGGCCAATATGCAACATTTACCTTTTTATAGCTTTTTATGTTAATTCCTCATGAAAAACAAAAGCAATATTTTGCTCCATAAATGCATCTGTGGGGATTCCTCTAAAACCGAGCTCAAGAAAATAACTAATATTTAATAAGAAATGTGTCGTGTGTGCCAAAGGTAATTTATTATTATATAAATGAATATACTGTAAAAGGCTGAACAATAGTATGATTTAAGCATGATATGGGCCGATTAAATGTTATTTATGGCATTTTAGCAGTGTGGTTTTAGAGTGGTACAAATAAAATAAGTATATAACAGTGTATTATGTGAAATTGTTTAACTACAGACTATATTAACCCTTTGATTCCTGAGGTAATTTAAGGAAAAGCAGCAAAAGTTAGCAGAAGCTAACATTTGAAACTCATCCATGTCCGTGAATACCAGCGTTTTGAACCCAAGCAGACTCTGGATTTCTTCGACTTGCATAAATGAGCAGTCTTGGCGCGCTGTACACAGATCAGAGTCCACCAGGTTCTTTGACTGAATAACACATTGGCGTGTGCAGAGCTGCAGGTCAGGGACAAGAGCCTGTAAATTCTGGCCCACACAGAACCGTCTCATCCGTTTCCATCGTCCGCGTCTGGAAATGCTGAAGGCAGACAGAAACTAGGCAATGGCGTTTGCACTTGCATAACATTCACATTTATTTGGTTTCAAGTCCTAACACATTCTAAACATGCTTTAAACATGGATCACATTTTTCACAGGTAGTTACAGTAACAAGAGTGGAAAAGAGAGTTTTTGGAAAGAGAAAAGCAAAGACATTTCAGTGGTTAGTTGGCAGGAGTAAGACTGATTTTTCCCTGAGTTACGTCCATTAAACTCCTCATGATGTGCTCCAGTCCAACAGGACTGTGGCCTCAAAGGCTGGTCTGCCTAAGAAAAAAGAAATCACCTAAATCATTCAGGAAAACTGCAGTTATAAAAGTTAACCGTTAGGGAAGAAATGTGAGTGAAGTCCTGGATGAAGCTCTTCGTGAGCAGCTGGGTGCTGTTACATTCATGACCCCCCCCTCTCCATCAGCTGTGGTCTCCCGCTGCCACTCAAGGACAGCGAGGAAAGCAGTCTGACCACGGCTCCGATCTTCTGTCACCAACCGTCAGAGATGACGACACGCCGGGTTACCTTGAACCGCCTCACCACAGAGCAACAATCAAGGAGAAGAATAGGGCTTAAAGCACGCGGGCGCGCACGCGCACGTATCACCATGTGGAGAATAGAATGTACACATTCAGAAGATAACAAGGCAAGTTCTGATAAGGTAATCGTAGAAATCCAAAGCACTGCTGAGCCGCAGCGATAGAACGTCACGTGAACGCTCCGTCCGCACGCCGACGCCGTCATTGACATTGTTTCATCTTTGGAATTGGATTCACGATAAGAAGGCAGGCATGAAATATGAGATCACGTTAAATCAACATCAAACAAAGCATTCAAATGTGGAAAAAAAGGAAGAAAGACCCCTGAAGGAGAGAGTCGGTGGAAACAAACGCTGCCGACAAACAGCATGAATATTTGAGATGAGGAAATATTTATACATTCAAAAGAGAAATAAGACAGTTTTGTGTATTTAGTACAAATCTGAATCGTGGAGTAAAAACAACTAAAACAAGGAGGTAGTTTTGGATTAGAAGCATCTATCCCTGCACACTACAACTACAGAAAATCAAAAAATAAAAAGTTAGGCAGTGAGGTGACCCTGTTGAGCTTTCATTCTGTCAGTACGTGAATATTTTTTGCTGAGGTGTGCAAGAATATTCCAGAAACTCCATCTGCTACAGAAAGAGGAGGAGCTGAGTCTGGCTCCACCCACTTGGACAGCTCTATGGACTAAAGCTGGAGACCTTGCAAAAAAGGACTTGATATGCTGAGGGACTCTGGCCAACGAAAGTCACGTTTGGAGATAAAGTTAAATAAAAAAAAAAAAAAACGTGTTGCTATGGAAACCTGTAGTCAGGATTTTTTAAATGATGGGAGCCCGTTTAGGGTGGAGGCAGACAGAGCGAGTGGAGATTTACTGATGTGGGCTGCTCCTATGCAGTCTGATCCACAACAACTATTCTGAGAATAACAAACAAAAAACATCCAGATTGTAGAATTGTCTGCATACACTGTGCCTCACACTGTCTCAAACTGTCAACATATTTGGTTTTTATAAATGACAGGTTCTTTTCACCCATCCTCCCCGCAGAAAACATGACAAAGACGACATAAAAGACAATAAAAAAACCCAAATATCATCAAAACTACAAGAGTAGATAATATGCATAAAATCAAAAAGACTGATTTGTCTGAAACTTCTAAAAGGACTGCTGCCTGATGCTGTTGCTGCAGCTGCACACACAGAAGTGGATGGAGACCATCAACAAAGACGCTGCTGCACTCTCAAGAGGCCTCTGGCTCTCAGCCATCCATCCCCAATGCCATTAGAAAAGAATAATAAAAATACTAATAATAATCGCCCTGTGTGTCTTACTTTCAGATGACGTCAACTCACGAAACGGAGGGCTGAAAGGGTGGCGACGGAGTGAAATAAGATGGAGGAGAAAAAAAAATGTCATTCTACAGGAGGACCTACAATGTCCTGGAAACTACATCTACGAACACTAAAAGTACATCATCATGGTCACTGAGGAACTCCTGAATGCAATACATAACACTCACTTTACCCTGTTTGGATTCAGGTCGGCAGGGACCTGAGAGAGAAAAACACACCGGCTGGGCAGCGGACGCCATCAGGCGGTCCAGGTCTTCAGACCTCACCGTTGCATGCAAAAAACAGTCAGGACTGCATTTCAGCTGCAATTCTAATTGTTCCAAAGTCATGAAACAGCTAAAAACCTTGAAGAGTTCACGAGGACTCCTCTGAAATGATCATCTCGTACATAGCAAGACCATTTTCTATAGTGATTATTATTTAAAAAAAGCATGTGCATATCTGTCACAGAGGGCATGCAAGCCTGAAGTGAGTCTCCTGAATCCACAGAGCCGGGATTCACTGAGACCTGGGTGCCTGTCGCATCACACTAAGTACACTCTAAACCAGGTTAAAGTGAGAATCTGTGAAATGATGAGCTTGGAGCTTTAAATGCACTAATGGGGTCAACTTTGTGCCCAAAGTAACCAAAACCTGTCCTCAAGATTCCACTCAACACGGACCTACGACTGTACAGTTTTTTCCATCTAGATTTCTCCTCTGATGAATACGTTCCCTGAACATTTGTGCAGAGTGGCGTGCTCCCTCTGGGTTTGAGATTCAGAGCTTCAAGTCTGAGTGGAGAAAAATCTAGATGTGGATGCAAAAGCATTTCTGCCCCTAACATAAAGATATTTGCAGATTTCATTTTGATTTACTAGAAATCCGTCCTTGGAGACACAGACATTATAAAAGAGGGCACCACAATGCAGGTGGAGTCAAAAGCATTGATGGGAACTTTCGCTGAAATAAATGTCCCTGGAAGTCGGACGACACTGCAGATCTGGAGAGTTTTTTAGACTCTTTGTGCAAGCGTTTACTGTTGCAAGGCACCATGGATTCATGTTGAGGAGAGCCAGTCAGCGCTGCAGGGCGGGATAAGGAAAACTTGAGTGGTTGACAAGAGCGATTGAACGACATCTTCAGGCATTCGTTTGCCTTCACTATTCATCGAAAGCTCCTTCCTGCTTTCACAGACCCCACTTTAACCGCAGTATAGATAGTGTGTTGACAGCTTACCAAGAAAACACCATGTTCTGTGACGCTGAAGGCAGCAGAGTAAAAAAAAAAATAAAAAATAAAAAAACAGGGCTCTATGATGAGAAACCCCAACTCTGGTTGATGCATATGTGCACAAAAATGTGCATATGATTAGCAGCATTTTAAATGAATTTGAATGACATACGTGTCCAAATTAAGGGTCTCCCCTCTGAAAAATATTGATTAGTTTCTTATCCTGATCCTTCATTGATAAGAAATAGTTTTGTTGAGCTGTCAGCTCCCTACCCATCAGTGGGTGTTTGAAAAAAGCATTGCATAATACTTTGGTCAAGAAAAAAAAAAAAATCAAAAAAATCAAACAAAATCAGCAAACCTAGCTATTTTCCCCTTCCCCTGCAATCAAAGCCTTAAATCCCTAGTCTATGATTGTAAAAAATACCCGTATGCTCCTTTTTCTATGACCCCACAGCTGTCACCTTAACTCTTGGAATGTTAACTTGACAGGACCGCCCCCCTGAAGCAGAATATATTTGAGTCCATGCATATAAAGAAGCTAAACTTTGCTAATAAATTTGCATCTCCAGTGTAGCAAAAACACTGTTTTTCAAACTCTGATTTATGCAGCTCATTTAAACATTCAGTCTCTGAATGTGCGGATGGCGAAGCATCCACAGGTTTGGTTTTAGACTGGGCAACTCTTCATTTAAAAGCAAGAAAAGGTACCTGAAAATAGCAATAACATCTTCCTGAGGTAGTCACAAATCATAAATGTGTCTCGCTGCCCCGTCTGAATAAAATAAACTCTTTTAAAGTCTAGTCTAGCAATGGCAACACTGACACATCGAGCAAACTGGATATACACTTGTAAACTCCAAAGACCAATGCATCTACGAGCATTTGTTTTGTACAGAAGCATGTGCACAGTGTAAATCAGCATACATTCAGCTCTGTCGTGTAATAAATATATAAAGAAAAATATTACAGAAATAAAAGAAGAAACTAGCTGCTTGTCACATTCGCAGGAGGGGAGACCGTTGCCTCAACTTGGTGTTTGGAGGTGGCTTAGTTTCCAGAGGAGGCGGTCAGGCCGGGCGGTGGGCCGGTCCTGTAGCTGGTCAGGCTGGATTTGCAGGAGTGCAAGACTGCTTTGAACAGAAGGGGAAGCTGTTCAAGTGGGACATTCACCAGCTTTCCTGGAAAAGGCACAAAAAGGCATTTTTGCTTTAGATAAAAACTCACCGATTCATTTTTTTTAAGTATTTCAAATTTAAGACGTTGCAAACAAAGGAAGGAAATAGAAAAAGTCTGTTTTAAAATAAGCAAGATCTTTCTTGAAAAATTTAATTCAATCAAGATTCCAGCAAATGGAACTAAAGCTTGTTTATATACTCCTACATTGCATCACTTTACAAAGATGCTAAAACTTAACCCCCCGTGCTCTCTAAAATGAGGGGTATTAACAACATTTAATCATATTAAGGCCCAGGGGTGGAGCTACAGGGGGATAACGTCTGCCCCACACTTGCCTCCCCAATTTTTGAGTCAATATTAGTGTCAGTATGGACAAAGATTAGGAAATTATCAATACATCATTCTTTAAGTATTGCAAAAAATAACAGAGGCGATATTTTTTTAGACTAAATAAAAACAATAAAATTGTTAGAAATACATATTTTTGATCCTTTCATTTGCTGTTGTCATTTGCCCCATATAAAATGTTCTAGCTCCGCCCCTGTTAAAGTATGATAAAAATGTTGACTTTACTGAGGTTTCATTTTAGATAAACAAATCTATATAAACAAGAACGCAAAGCTTCACACATTATATCTTTAATTAATTTAGAGAAGAGAACTCATTGAATTTGAATGGACAGTTCAAACTCAACCTATTTCAACCAAAGAGCTGCAGGTTTGTTATTGTGGTGAGGATCATGGTCTGGTAAGCTCAGTCTAGCTGAGCTCCAGCTGTCAAACAGATAACTTGACATCTGCTTTTAGGACACTGAGGCAAAGACAACTTCATAGTTGACCTACTAAAAGCAACACTTTCAAGGGCTTTGTTTCTGAAGGTTGTTCTACATAAATGTTTTGGAACTGATGCAGCGACATTCATACACAGTCTTTAATGCAAACGTTAGCATATTTAAAGTAAAATATGTGGAAAAAGATCCACTTTCCAGGAGAGAAGTATATACTGATGCACAATCAGTGCTGCTTTATGCTTTAGTCACATGCATCCATACAGGGGTTAACCTATAGGGGTGCTGCAGGTTTTTGGGTTGTCCGGGCCTGTTGAAGGTTGTAAAGACGAGTGGCTTTACCTGCATCTTAAGGAAAGCGCAGGTGTGTCTTGAGGGTTATAAGGCCACGTCAAAGGATGTCATGAAAATGGAGTGTAGGATGGCCATGTGTGTTGGAAAGATATTGTGAAGTATTTGTAAGGACGTCAGTTCGACACAGTTATGATGTACAGGTGATGCTGTCATACGGTGACCTAATCATTGGGAAGATGCACTTACTATCTCCTTACGGACTGCGTGCAAATGTTGCACACATGTGTGCAGGTGCACCGTCTAACCTCCTCATTTCTAACAATCAGGCTGCACGCAAGGAGCATGAAACAGGCAAAAGGTAGGCACACTTTTAACATGAAAAGCACTAATGAGGCCCTTGCATGTTGTACAGGATTTGGGTGAGCTGAAAACAAATGAAAAGCCTGTATGACACACCTGCATCTCACATACTTCACCCTTACATGTTGTTTTAAGTTTTTACTCATCTGTAACCCGCAGCATGCCCATAGATGCCTGAAGTCGTGCATGAACATTTTCGCTGAACAGGCTCACGGAGCGATCTACGACCCTAACATTTTGTGCGGGTTCTTGCCCACAGACAGCCTGTATCCAACCTGTAATGGTAGCTGTGACTAAAGCTTTAACCTTAAACACCACAGTGCTTATGGTGAGTAATGGAGCCCTGTGTCTGCTGTACATTTTATATCTTTTTACTGAGTATTTATTAATAAAATGGATCGAAACAACCCTCCCCGTGCTGCATTTTTTTAGGTGTAATAAACAAAAACTTCTGGTTAAAATTTTCGTTATATAAAGAGAAAAATTGTATTCCCTGTGGTTCAAATTGAAAAAAAAAATACAACAAACTTAAACATTTGCTCCAAGATAATGCCAATGTAACATGTTTCTTCTTGTTGGCTGTCATTTTATGCTTTGTTTTCTTAAGTACTCTTGTATATTACCTAAGAGAATAAGTGGACAGTGTTGATATTTAGCCGTTTATAAGATGGAAAAATTGCAGTTGGAAAAAATACTGAACTGCCATGCAAAGCTTTTGAATTGAGGGTTCTGTTTTTAGAGAAGGATATTCCAGGTGTGAAGAAAGAGTGAATTGGGGGTCACCTTTGTGTCACGTGTTGTTGGTTTCAAGTTAAAACAAGGGTTGAGTGATATGGCCCAAAATTACAATCTTCAACTTTTTCCTAACAAATTAACTTCCCAATTTTTAACAATGTTGCTTTACTTCAGTTTACCTCCTTAAGGAAAAGTTAAATGACAGAATACATTTGATAAAAATTTGTTTTAACTTCCCTATTAGGAGGAAAAAAAAAAATCGTGTTACTGTCTGATGCGCACCAGATAGTAACCAGAACATTTTTCTTTTTTTTTTTTTTTTTAGAAAAAACAAATAGGAACTGTTGCTCACCAGCTAGTATCTGGTGCTCACCAGATAGTAACTGATGCTCACCAGATAGTAGATAGTATCTTGTGCTCACCAGGTTGTATTTGGTGCTAACCTTAAAGTGGTTAGTATTTTGTGCTCACCAGGTAGAATCCGGTGATGACCAGATAATAATTTCCAGATTTTTTTTCCCGTCTTTTTTTAACTTAATTTTGTTTTACTTCTATGTCCCTTCAGGGGCTTTGTAGACCTGAATTTAAAGTGCAGTAAAATAAAAGCAGTAAAAATTGATTTATTTGCCAGCCTCAGTAGAAACATAAATCAACAGTAAAGCTACAGTCTTCAGTGGACATGGAGGCCTTACCTGCGATGTAGCGGATCTCTGGCAGACACATCATTATCTCAGGAAAGCGTTTGGGCTGGTGTGGGTATTTGTACTCGATGTAGTCCTGACACACGTACCAGTAGCGCTTGTTCAGCTGCTCGAGCTGAGAGACGTTGGACAGTCCTCTTATATCTGCAGGAAGAGGAGTTGGTCAGTCAGCAAGGCTGTGCAGACATGCTTCCACTATGTAGCACAGTGGTACAACTTTTTGTCACCTTGATTCAGGAAGTTGATGGCTTTCATGCAGGCGTACTCCTCATTGCTGATCTTCAGCTGATTAAACTTACGATAGAGATAAATCAGCCTCTCCATCACTTCCATGCCGTCCTCACTGAAGCTGATGGGCAAAAACAAACTCATCAGGTTGCAGGAAAAGGAAACAAGACAGAGTTGAATCAAGTTGGTTTTATTGGAAACAAGAGTAAAATGAAACTATTTAAAACAAACAGCTAAACCCCTCCGTACCTCTTTTTTATTTAGATAACAGGCTTTGAAGGCAAAAATGAGGGAGGAAATATGTCAGATAAACCCAAAGAGATTAAAAAAACATGGTCCTGATGCCGTAGCTTCATGAAGGAGTTAAGGATTCATAAAGATGAATTTCACTCATCAAGCTCCACTTCCCTGCATTGCTGGTTCTCACACATCCAATCTCTTCTACAAACGAGCTGTCACCTTAAATCAAAAACCCACTCCCCAAACCCCTAAACTAAAAGCAAATGATCCGGAGTGGCTTAGCACCACCGTATATTAGCGCAGCATGTGTCATGAGGTCAGATAATTCAGGTCTGATTTACACAGGACCGGCTCCCCACGCATCTCTTTCCTGCTCGGGCTGGACCGGCGCGTATTTCATGAGGCAGACAGTGCTAGCCACAGCTCTGTCCTGAGGAGGCCTCCTGTTCACGGACTACTTCACTGGATCTTAACCAAGAAAAACACCACGGCTGTTGTGAGGGACAGAAAAATCAAAGGCAGAGATAAGGCGGCTCGTTTTACTGGATGTGTTGCGGTGTAGACCACTCAACTCCCAATGACTAATTCAAAGTGAAATAATGAAATGGCTCTAATCCAACAGGCTAGCCATGTTTCCTCGTGTATATCAGGACTGGTTGGATCATTTCAACAGATGACATTAGTGAGTGATGCACCAACCAGCCAAAATACTTCATCTAATGACAGTTTGGGATACTTCTGTAGCTACAGCACAACAAAACACTCGGTCCAGTTGTCATTTCATGTGAATCATTACATGATGCAAAGTGAGGTAGACAGTAACGGTGTGCTACCAAGAACAAGACGCTGCAACATGAACATCAGCTGCCAGTGTCCAGCAATAAAAGATATTTCACTCTCAGCTACCAGTGTGGTTTCAGTGGAACAAATTCACATTTATAAAACAACATTACTAATGGGTGACCTTTTTTTAACCTGCAAAAGGGTCAATGAATGAGCTAGATCTACTCTATAGGTCACAAGTTATAGTTTGAAAAAAACATAATAAAGAAGAAAGTTGCACATTATTTGCCAAAATACATAAAAAAGAAAAAAACATTTCATCTTAGACAAATCTGGATGTTGGACAGGAAAACAATAACAGATGGAATATTTGCACAGGTTAGTGCTGTTAACACATTCTTCTGCGTAAATATCAGTAGCAAATATTGAGACATTCACCTACAGTGCACTCTGGTGGTTGTTACTGTTTTTTCTTTAAATTAAGGGTCTCAAAGTGGGCCATTTGTGGCCCCCACTTTAATATGAAAGTTTAAAGTTGATAAAGACCTCTAGTTTTGTATGAATGGCACTTTTACATCATCTATGTCCACTGAACAAGTTTATTGAACATTTGTTCATGTCTGTGTACTACTACACAATATCTTCTGCGTGTCCACGCTTCTCTGATGATAGCTTTTTATTTACTTTGTGATGTTTCAGCTTTATGTTTAAAACTTTTCATTTGTTATTGTCGTTGGATCTGATCGCCAGAAAAGTCCTTACCAACGCTTGCTAGCGTCATTAGCTCCTGTCGTTTCACAGGACATGCAGAAAATATTGCGTGGTAGTAAATAGACATGAACAAATATTCAATAAACTTGTTCCGTAGACATAGACACACTGGCACAAATGGAACCCCATACGGCCCAGGCTCAGCCAGACCACACCTTCAGTGGGCCCAAGGTAAATTGAGTTTGAGACCTCTGCTTTAAATCGTGTAAAAGTCGCAAAAGAGTATAAAAGTATGCAGAAAAAATGCAAACAAAAAATACTCCAAAAACATGGTATATGCATATATTTTTTTTTATCAAAGCTCATAATGTAGTTTCCTTTAAGTTGAGAAAATGTCCAATTTAAGGTCAGCAAACTAAATAAAGGTAAGATTTTTTTGAAGAAATTATGACTACTTGAAAAATAAAAGCTTATTCAAATTTCATCAATGTAGAAAATCAAAAGTTTCTCCAACCAAACACGCTGATGTTGTTTCCCACTTACCCCTGGAGCTCGTCATCAGATGGGGTGTACTTGGCCGTGACGTCAGCCAGGTCTCCAAAGATCTGGGCGCTGTAGATGGTGAGGCAGGACAGCAGGATGAGCTCCTGCCAGGTGGAGCTGAGCAGGCAGGTGTAGTCCTCTATGGAGAGCTCGCAGAAGAATGGCAGCTTCTTGATCCAAGAGATCTGGCGGAAGAGCAGCTCATCTGCCAGGCGACACAGCAGGGCGAACAGCTCCACCTGTGTCACCTTGTACCTGCAGGAGATGCTGTGTTAGTAGTGAAGGCTCAAAGGCCACAGTGAGGCTGAACTACACTTTGGTGTCAAAAAACTGAACAGCTTCAGTCTTTTGACTGTGTATGCATCGAATGTTTATACTGACCCGTCCTCTATCAGCATGGGGGTGGTGAGGGGGGCCAAGTCCTCTGCGGCGACCAGCTGCAGCACCAGAGGGTGGGACTGTGGGTAAAGGCTGCGGGGCTGTGGGGTTAGCAGGCCGGACTGGGCAGCATAGCTGAACAGGTGAGGCAGGAGGTGGTAGTGTGTGGACATAGAAGTGTTGATGTACTGGTCCCTCAGAGCTGCTGTGTAGCCGTTCATCTCTGCAGAGCGACTGGAGGCAAAACAGATAGCAGGTCTGGAGTCGAGATGCATTCCAATTCAGACATGTTGCAATATACATTGAATGAATTTTGTGTTCAAAACGCATGTTCAAGAAACAAAGTTAAACTAGTTGAAGATTGACCAACCAAGGACTCAGGTTAGATATAGGAATAGCGTCCTTTTCAAAACTTCAGTGTCAACAGGTTAAAAACTGATCACGAATAATTGCAGTTTTGAGTGTCCCCAACGCATCATTTTTTGATATCCAATTAAATCAAAGCTCCTCAACCTCTGGGCCACAAACCAGTACTGGCTCGGTACTGGAATGTGGACCGCACGGGTATCCTTTTATGACGTCCCCTAACCCATGAGAACTCAGATCAGTTTTTTCCTAAAAGGGAAATTAAGTAGGATTTACCATAGACCCCGTGGAGCACATAACACTTCCCTGAAGTTATTCTGTAACACTGATGTCACTATGGATTCTTATGGGGTTACCCTTGTGCTATCCTAGGCATGTCTACATTAAAAGTGGGGTCATCTGGACCCCACAAGACAGCACGGTGAACCTTTTTTTTTCACCGATTTTTATATCTTCACTGGTGTCCGTGGCAGAAATAAAATCCTGTCCACCTTTGTATCATGGGAGGGATTACACATCAATATAAGGGTGGGGCCATCTGGACCCCATAAGAGAGCACGAGGGTTAAGGTGACCGGACAAGCCACAGGGAAACTGCAAGACACACCTCCGCTCCCCTAAGATGCAGCCGCTTATGTCCCCAACCCAAAAGCCCACAGCACCTGTACAGGTGCACGTAGCTAAGGCGTTACTCTTTGCATTTTTTCCCCGTTTCTGCAACCTTTGAAACTTGTATCTCCTTATTAAACTCAAGTTGCTCTTCTCTACATAGATTATTTCGATAGAACGAGTATTCCTCTGAACAGCTATCAGGCAGAATAGCTGCTAAGATAAAGCTCATGTTTACACAAAATGAGACTAAAATAAATGCCGTCATGCCAGTACCTAGACAATATTTGTCCTTGATGAGTGCAGATAGACAATGCACTTGACTCCATGTCAAAACGAAGAGGAAAAAAAGTAGATAGTGCAGCAAGTTCTTTGTGTTTGCTATCATCACCAAACCTGCATATCCAGACATTCTTTAGCTGCTGAATACCTCAACTAAAATCTGGTAGGATGGGAATGAGGAGTTAGAATGTCAGGGTTGGATCATTATCTCTGTGATGGTGCGAGTGATGGCCCCGCGCGGCTCTAAGAGCTGAGATGAACAACTCACTTGGATGACAGAGTGGAGGCAGGTGATGGTTGGTTTCCCTCTGAGGCTCCATTGCTGGGAGAGCTGTGGTCACTGTCCCCGTTGTTGCCCCAAGTGTGCTCCGGGACGTCCTCCTTGAACTCCTGCCCTGACATGATCCGCTCTATCTCCTCCTCTGTTATCTAAATCATACACAGGCTTAATGAACACTCTCATGCAACCACAATTTGTCTCAGCTCAATTGATTAACATTTATGGACTACTTTTCACTCCACTGTGGAGGAGCAAGGACACCGCCGTACAATGGAGCGGGGAGCTAGACAAAGACAGGTGGGAGGTATTGGTTGGTGTGTGTGCGAGTGGAGCGCACACCAAAAATAACACTCCTTGTAGGTCAGTGCCATCAAAAAACACAAACGAAAACGATTTCAAAAGGTTCTACCATCCAAGAAAATGTAGTGCCTTGTGTATCTGTGACTGGGGTCAATTCACTTTTATTTCTATCAATTCAGCGCACAAGCGGAAACAGGCAATTCATTCCATATTTATGAGAGAGAGCTTTTCTTTCTGCCAGGGCTTTGCTAATAAAGCAGTCTGTAAATGGAAGCTGACACTTGTGAGTTTCGCTGAATTGATCAGGGAAGAATCTAGCATGTCCCTGTCCTAAAGAATAGCATGGCGCTCTTCGTCTTCTTGTCAAACAATTTCTGGACTTGTATGTGTTTACGCCAATTAAACTGGAGCTCAATGGGAAAAATCTGCATCTACTTAATGACATAACAAGGTCAGGGCTCATTCGCATAAGTTCCTGAGTATTCCTACACCTGATGAGTGGCAATGGAGCACTCAAAGTGTTATTCAGGAGAGAGGCTTTGAATGCAGCTGCTTCATATGAGCGGTTCTGGAGGCTGTTAAATCACGAACACAGCCTTTACCTGCACAGGCCCGATGCTTTTGTTCCTTCCTCCCGGCATGCCGTCTTCTCTGATTGCTATATGAGAAAGAGAAGAAAAATGTTTGAAACAGAAAAAAGGAAGATTCACAGCTCTCCCTAGTGGCTGAAATTGGTTGGGAGGTCAGAGGGGGCACTGCATTTAAAGGAATTGTTAATTTTGCCCTACAGTTTTAGGACTATGAAGTTAAACAGTCATCATATGAGGGGTCAGTTGCACCTTTTTCCAGTAGATGGCAGCATGAACCCATTAATGAAGAGACCAAATGTGGATAAAGCCCCTCAAATACCTTCAGTTTGAGTGACACTTTTGTCGCTTATAAACATTAAGTAGCTTTAATTTTTTCTATTCATTTATTTTTCTCCCATATACAATTATTTATCTAGGTATTTTAGCACTATAGTGCCTATTACTAGTGAAAGAAAGGCCTGTAGACACCTCAAAATTCCTAAAAAAACATTTATCAACTTGTATATTGATTGAATCACACATATTGTATGAGACTTGCTTCTAAGGTCACTTTGGTAGAAGGACCTAAAGCAGTTGCTGGCAGCACACAGTCTTTGACATACCATAAATTGGTTATGCCATCAACATGAATCAGCTGATTCTGATGCAGAGAAAAGCACCTTTTCATATTGATGCACTGGTCATTTGAAGAGTTACAGTAGTCAAAAGAACAAACACTGGTGCTAAAGCTCCAGTGTGAGAGTCTGAGTGTGACGTAAGATTTCTGTGGGTAACAGATCATGTGATCAATCCAGTCTTTCTTAATAGGCGTGTGTATTGGCAAGAGTCTGTCGATACAATACATATCACGATACACGTCTTGCGATATGAATTGCGATACATCTCAAGACTGTACCAAAGTAATTTTTCACTTTTTTTTTTTAAAAGAGTATAACTTAGAAACAAACAAAGTCATACTAAGTAGTATAAGAACAAAAACAGTGAGGCTGAATGGACCAATGAGGCTAAACATTTAACACCAGCTAGTTCTCGCGAGATCTTGTTGTTCTGGTGTGGTGTAGAGCTGCTCAAAGAGTCTCAGTGTGTTGTGCTGCCAACTAGCAGTCCGGGCTTTAGGTGGAATACAAAAGACGCTGAAAGACACTCACAAATAAGTCAAAATCGTCTTGTCAGCCTTTTAAATCAATAAAAGCATTGCCTAATGAAATATTGAGATATAATTACAAATCAATTTTTCCCTACACCCCTATTTCTTAAGGTCTTTGGCACAAGTAAAATGTTACCAACTAAATTTGAATTAGTATTAGTGGTTGGCTCAGCAACATAGTGTGACCCACAGAGTAATAACCTGCATTGAAGTGAAGTATCTATGAATCCTGGTTAAGATGTTTAAAGCAGGCCAGTGTAGGACTCTTACAACAATTACTAACAGGTGGATTACCCATAATTCCTAAGGAATAGCTCTTTAATATCAAATTTATTGTGACTGAAATTCTAGGGGTGAGACGAGCTTCTACTTCAAGTTTTGAGGTTAGTAAATTCAAAAATATTCTTCAACCTTTAAGCGTATTTTAGTTTAGTGGGTGAATATATAACAATGAACGGAAAATGTAGCAAAGACACTATTGACTGAATAATTGGCAGATAGTTAATAATAACTGAGCTTTATTAGAGTGCTAGAATTGTCTAATTATGACTGAATAAAGATGACACTGTAGAACGAAATCCCCCTTTTCTTTACCTTTCCGGTTCATCCCCATCTGCAGACACTTGAGCAGGCGGCAGTACTGGCAGCGGTTGCGCTGCTTGCGTGACATCTCACAGTTCTTGTCCCGGTTGCAGCGGTACACGCGCTTGTTGCAGATGCTGCGCTTGAAAAAGCCTTTGCAGCCTTCGCAGGAGATGATGCCATAGTGCAGGCCTGTGGCTCGGTCTCCACAGATAAGGCAAGTCCGTTGGTCAGCTGCATCATCTGCACAAGGGAGGAGAAAGAAGCAGATGTGGGACAACAGGTTATTTAAAATAAAAATTACACCAAAAAAAATGCAAAGTGTGTGTGCATGAGTTGACAGAATGCTATAAATGCTATAATGGATAGAGTCCTTGATAATCCTCAAAGGTTCCTGTATATTAGAAACACATTGGAGTATAGACAAAGTTTGAGCAATAAAGGGTTTAAGCAGAAATGCTAGTCAGAAGAAGATGTTGTAAGCAATGATAAAACTTTTAAAGGTGCTTTCACTGATGAATGGAATCAACTTGATTGATTGAGGAAAAATTTGGGAAATAATCCATTTGGACTGGGTTACTTTGGAGCCAATAAGAACTCAAGTGAGCCAAACTATCTGCAGGAATCATAGTGCTGGATCTGTAGTAAAGATGACTGACTCAGCAGCAACATTTTCTATATTTTTTGCTTGATAAACGTAAAATGAATGAAAAAGAAACAAGTGTGAAAAAACAGTTTTTCCACTTATTTGACGATGCTGACTAACTGCAGTAATATTTTCTAAACTTTACTGACTTTTTCCAGCTTTGTTGGTTAGAGTAGAACGCACACATTTGCCTTTTGTCTCTATACTTCAATACTATGACTTAAACACAAATATTTAGGAGAACTAAAATCAGGAGGTCAAGATTGTCTGATGCCTACATAGGATTGTCTTGCAAAAGTGTTATAAATCAAACTGGATTAGTAATCTGAGGAGGCTGACAATCCTTTAATAATCTCCCATCCAGCTCTAGGCAACACAGCACATAATCAAGAAGTTTAGGAGGTGGGGACTTAATATTGCCCACATACTATGATGTGTAATATACTGAGCTTCATCCTGTTCCTCAACACCAAAACAATGAGTTGTGATAGTCATATGAACTAGATCCAGGTAGACTGGTTCACAAACTGTTTCAAGAGGCCTGTCGGCCTTGAGCAAAAAAAAAAAAAAGGGTTTCATCTTTCCATCAGATGCAAGAAACCTGTGCATGAGTGGGACTTATTGAAGAGGAGACTTCAAATGGAGGATTCCCAAATAAAGAAACAAAGAAGAGAAGAGTGAAAAGTAGCAGTGAGGAGGCTCTTAAAATGCAGTAGATAAAAAATACCCAAGATTTCTCGAACTGCTTATAAGGAGGAACCATATCCTAAAGAGAGTATTGACCAGGAAGGAAAATAGAAAGAGGAGGAAGCAAGTCTTGGTGGTAAATAAAGCAGGTGTCTAGTCCTTTGACCTTCACAGTTTTACAACAGAACTTTTGACCACTTTCTCTTCTTTGACTTTGGGTTCAAGCTATGAGCACTTTAGTTGAACACTTCAGAATTAGATGCTGCATTTTCATGTGAAGGCAACATTTGTTGGCTAGAGTAAAAGCCAAAAAGGTTCATGGCTTTACATAAAACACTTTGTATAATTGTTTCAATTTCCAGTAAAATACAAAAGAAATGCATTACTTTGCTGATTGGAAACTCGCTTCACTCCTAGAGATTTGTCTAATAGGGCTGTGAATTACTGGGTACCTTAGGATACAAATGCAATACATTGCTCACAAAATTGATTGTATCACGATACTGCAATGACTAGTAGGGAGCACACACATGAAAAAATATCTGTACTGCGTGCCTGCATCTCACCTACTAATACACCCCTACTTTGCACTCTATAATCTTAAAATTTTGTTAAGGTTTGTCTGTTTTTCATCCGCAGACACCCTATATCCACCCTTTAAGGGCAGTTGTAACTAAACCTTTACTTTTTATCATTTTAGGTTGATTTCTGCTTACATGCAATTATCCAGAAAAACAATGTCCAGTATTCAGACATACAGTTTATCTAGTAATCAAATGTATCACAAACTTAATATTTACTTTAAGTAAAAGTAACACAGAAAACTGATCAACTTTTCTGTTTTATTTTGTTTATTTGCTGAAAGTAAATGGTAAACAGAGTATACTTGTTTAGTGCTTGTCTACCTTCCTTGAAGCTACAAAGGGTTTTACAGTCACACACATTTTCATACTGGTAGTGGCTCCGCTGCCAAACACTGGCACCAACCATCCCCTAGAGGCAATTAAGTAGAAAAACTTGATAGAAAACCTACATCAAATCTAGATTTTTGATTAATTACTTAAAATAAAATAATTAACTATGATTCTTTTTTGTCCACCACCTGTTTCACTGGTGCAATTAAATATTTTATTCATTCACAAACCATTTTTTCCCCCAAATTTCTATGTATTATCCCTTTTTTGGCCTTTTTCATACCCAAGGTCCTGTCTGAAACATGTCATTTAAGACACTAATACAAGTGAATTCACCTCAGTAGAGACTCTGTGCTTGAAAGGACAACAGTGAAAGTAGAACAGGTTTCCTGAAACTGACCCATGTGGGTTCTGTGTTTATGATGTGCCGTCTTTAATGTGCTGCTTCCAATCCTGATATAAAAACTCCCCACTTTTTGTTTTCATGCAAAGTTGTGCACATTAGAGATTATTTACTGTTGCCTGTTTGCTATTATCAAAGATGTCATTCATGCAAAGTGTAAATAAAAGCAGTATTTCCCTAACGCTAACCTTAAAAACAGTGTTTTTGGATGACCTTGCCTTCTCATCATTTGACAGGTGTCAGGTGTTGTGATCCGGAACAGGAAGATGCAGGTGTATATAATGGGCGAATGCAGGATCTCCTAATTAACAACAGCATCTGTTGGACATGGTGGTAGCAAATCAAACTGTTGTGTGAACTTGTCATAAATAAACATTTAAGAATGGACTTCTAACACCTTGCGTGTATGAAACACATTAGACACCCAACACACAAACAAACTAATGATGCCGTTTTTCTCATGGGACGCGATTTAAGGACACCTGATACTGTGGCTTCACAAAATGGTTGACCATGCTATTCCACCTTTATTGTGAAGTGCAATGTTAAGACAGCAAAATGACCACAGTAGCATAACTGTATATAGTGAAGTCAGCAGGATTGTGGTTTTAAGGATGAGCACAATTTCTTGGTGTAGCTCACTAGAGGGATGTGACAGAGCGAAGAGCTCAGCTTCCAGTGGGGGCTAAAGGTTTCATGCAATAAATAAAGGTAATTAGATGGAGGTGGAGGGGTGGTAGCTGGAGGGTGGGGGTAGTCATACAGCATAAAGCCTCTCACGGATAATGAACACTGAATAGGTTCCCTAAAGCCTGAAGACAGATTACCATTAAAATGGTGTGAGATTAGGTTTGCTGCCTGCAGGAGACTGCATGGGCAGCAATACTGTACAGACAAAGGGGCATCCCAGAGTGAGCCCACCCTGGGATTAGAAATTAACTTTTGTGATTAAGAACTATAACCTGAGAAGGGTAAGTTGTTCTGAGTGAAACTTCCACCAGGAACAGCTTCCTGTTCTATTTCTATTGATGTTCTATGAGAAACTGTTGGTTATTAAGTGGGCTCAATTTTGCTTAGTTTTTACTTACATGTGAAACAGAATTTAATGACAGAATAAAGGAGGGCGGAATTGGGTTTGTTAGGTCGAACTGGAAGTCATCAGCAAAACACTTGAACCAAATGTAGAATTTGTAGAAGTTTGTAGAAAAATATAACCAAAAGAAAGGATTTGAACAATGAAGAAGTGAGGCCCAAGGACACAGCTCTGAGGTACACCTGAAGTAATGGAAGAAGGAGTTGGATGATCTGAGTCCAGCCAGACAGGTACGAGTGAAACTTGTGAAACTCCAGACTGTAAGAGTTCTCAATTTATTATTTTAACTTAGTTTAACTTGTGTACTTTAACTCAAACCATGGGTTAAGGACTACTGTGTTAATAACACGATGCCTAAGCTAATACGCTTCTTTCAAGTCACTTAGAGCAGTGATCCCCAACCACCGGCTTTTTTTTTGCTTTTTTTTTGTTTGTTTTTAGCTTGACCACTAAAAGCAGTCCGGCGGCGTAACACGAGAAACGTATGCGGAACCTATCTTTGCAAATGGATGGGACAACTGCAGGAACAGAACAACAGACGTTCTTCAGGAGCCATTTACAAACCCAAATGTCAGGGTTTGTTTTATAAGCTAACCCATTAGAACTAAGCAACTTGGAAAATATTTGCTTCACTACATAGTTTATAGTATAAGTGAGTAGCTCTTTTCTTCAGATTGTCATGTCTTGGATGAACCTTTCATCTACAGTTTTTAAGGATAGACTTCAGTGTTGTACAGCCTAAACAAAAAGAATGATTGGTCCATATATTCAAACGTACAGGTTGTAAGAGAGGCCTATAGCCTCGTTTCCACTGAGTGGTTCAGTATTTTGAGTGCAATGACACAGTAGCGGTCTACTCAACGCATGCGCCGTGAAAACAAACTACTCAGTGCAAGTGAAGTGTAACTGGGTGGAAACACTCGCCAGAACTAACTGGTCCGTACTGTAATACTCCTTACCGGACCGCTCAGTCGAAACAAGGCTTTAGTGTATCACAGGTATATCAATCAATGACAGGATTTTCCCAAGTAATATGACTGTATGATTAAAGAAGATATACCAAGTATACAATTTGTTTAATTGTTTAAAATATTCATACAAAAAACTACACAACAGCAAAAATATTATACATATATTCAAAAACTGTGGAGATATCCGACTTGGAGAACTTTTGTCAATTTGATTAAAACAGTGCATTTATTCTTTCAATAAAACAATGAATGAAAAAGAAACAAGCGACAAGACCTGGGGTAGAACAAATGGAATGGAGACATTTAGAGAATGGACCTGCAGGATGTGTAATATTTTCAGTGGAGTACATAAATACCACACTGAATCCTGTCAACATGCCAAGATGGGGATGATTTTAATGTAGCAGCAACCCTTTGACCTCTGGATTGACTTTGCAGGAAAATTAAGTGGATATGTACAGGAGACAAAAGCATACACACAGCCTCATTATCTGTCATCACGTCTGTGGATGTGAGGATGTTTTTCTGGTGCTGCTAATGTCATATTTTTAAACTACACAGAGATGTTGGACCTAGCACCTGAAAATCAAAGGCAGGGTACACACTCGACAGTTTGCCAGTCCATTGCAGGGCCACATAGAGACAAATGACCACTTACACACAATCACACCTTAAGGGATTATTCTGACTCACCAATCAACCTATGAAACACATTTGGACTGTGATAGAAAAGCTGGAGAAAACCCACACATGCATGAAGAAAACAACTCCACACAGAAGAACCTAGCTGGGGTTTGAACCAGAGCCTTCTCACTGTAAGACGAGAGTGTTAACCACTACACCACCATGCACCCCTTAACTTTACCACTATAGCTTGATTAAATGTAGTGTTTTCACATACGAATTCCACTGTTACTTGGACTTTGCACAATCCATTTCACTTTACAAGCTGGCTTTCTTTAAAAGAGCAGAGGAGGATCAGGGAGTCTTCTCAAAGCTACAGGGTTGGTCACATTTCCATTTGTGTTTGGAGAAGACCATAAACCCTGAGCTGATTTTGGTGGGTTAGGGTTAAGCTGCATGGTTTGATTAATCAAAAGCTCATAAAAAAGCAGTTTTGCCTTTTCTAAAACATAAAGCTTTTGAAAACTAAACATATTTAAGAACAAGCTCAAAACTGTTATATTAAGTATTATTTTTTATAAAAAAAAAGACATCTCAGAATAAAACCAAGACTTTCTAAAAGTCAGCAAAACAAACTTTAACTTCATAAAGAAAAAGGATCACTTCCTTCTCTTTAAAAAAAGACACTGGCTTTACTTTAAACTGAGTATATTAACCTGACATCATTAAACACATGGCACATCAAATAAATGCATGTGTCCTGGTCGTCTCGGGCAGCCATTTGTCTGCCCATGCTCCCATTTAGAGAGCACAAGCCTTATATCCTCAGTGGCCACCCCATGTGACTTCCTTCACTGAGCTACGAGCACAATAACTATTAGCTGGCCCCACTCAAGCTTATTTGTTAAATCTATCACCCCTGTCTTTCAAGTGCATGGCCACCATATAAACAGACCGATTCACACCTCCACACACTTGATCTCATTGTGTCACGTCCCATGACTCCTCCTCCTGCAGATAATTAAATATTCACGATATTCACATCTAGATTTCCCTTCTAAGGTGCTTTTCCCGCTGCATATTTGATGCTGACTCCGAGGCAGTCTGAGGGGAGTAGTGACGTGTAAAAGACATGTCTCCACAGACAAGCTGCCTCCACACTGGTGCCTGTCAGTCTAAGGGTGTCTAAAAATCCTAAACTGCCATTACTGCTTCATTTTTATGATTGAGTTCTAAAGATACAGACAAAAGAATGTTTTTTTTTTTTTTATTTCTCTTTCCTCATTAATACCCTGACACATAACTTGCATTATAATTAATGACAAATATTATTTGCTAATCATAGCGATTTTACAAGCCTTTAAGAAGGTGAGTCGCATTGGAAGCATATGCCAAGCAAAATGACGGTGTTCAACTTTTGAAAAATAAATAAAATTATAATGCTAATTTAAAATTTCAAATAAGAAAAAGACGCTAGTAGTTTTTTCCCACTGAATGATAGTTTTTCCCAATCTAGGGTAAAGCAGAGTTAAAAACAGACTCCAATCATGTTTTGATCTGTTATAAAAGCCTTCCCAGTAGTCTTCCAATTATGATGATGGTGTTTTTAGCCACACAAAAATAACCTATCATTTTCTAGGACATAGTTTCTGCAGAGTAACACTTGATCATTAGATATTTGCCTCTTGAGTTGTGTTCAAAACCTTTAGCGCGGAGCAACCCAACCCTCTCTTCCCGTCACCCATATCTGAGAAATCTCTGTTAACACGCTCTTTTGCTAGTTTAGAGCTCCTTACACCCCAACTTAAAATTACAAGTAAAACAAAACAACAAAAAAGAAATATTGGAGCTTTCCGGTCGTACAGTTTTAAGCCAGATTCCAGGTCAGACGAGGAAAACAAAGGCATTCATGGATCTACAAGTGGATACATCAGAATACAGTGGACCTGTAAGCTCGGGACCCACCTAATGTATTTTCTGCATAACATAGATACTCTTTTTCAAATGTCTTTTTTGAATCATCACATTGAAAAATAAAAATACTCAGAAATGACATTTTCAGCGTCATCTTCTTTCTATGTGTCCCCAATCATCAGAAAAAATGCCAAGAGAACATGTTAAAACCACCAAAAACATTATTTTCATGGGGTTGGGTCTTGTCCCAGGACACGCTGACTGCTAAGCCTGGGAATTAAACCACCCTTGACAGTTTTCTTGACAGTTTGCTCAACTTGCTGAGTTATAGTCACAGCAGCCGGAAGTTGCTTACAAAACTACAAGATGGTAAGTACGTTTAAAAGGTTTTGCTTACATCATTGTAGTGGCAAATTCTTATGGCATGATAAGAAACAGACGATGGTGTTTGAGTTTACATGTTCGTTCGGTCGACAGTTTAGTCCTGGTTTCTTAAATGTCACATAAACTCGAAACCTGATTCCACAATCAGTAAAGAAAATGCAGAAACTCAGCGTTGAACTTGTTATCACAGAAGGACAAAGTGTGATAATATTTCAAAATGTTGCATGTGTGGGAGGAGCAATGCAGATAGCTGGTTATCCTTATTCAAGTAAATCTGTAAACTGATTTATCTGGTAACCAGGTACTTAACAGAATGAGGATGGCAGATGTTGATGTAAAACATTACGTTTAATCCAAAAATGCAGTTGTGTAGATGAAGCTCTAGATTGACTCTCAAAACATGAATGGATGACTAAGATAACATCTAAAAGTAATGAAAGAGTAGCTTGTCTAATCATTAAGAACATTACTGAGAGATATATCATTAACATCAATAATGGAGGAAATACAGCTTTATAAAATAAGCCCATACGAGACCATATAAAAGTGACAATACATAATTTGTGGTTTGACTCAGCAGCTGAGCTCAAATTTAGTTCATGAATTGTAGTAAATACACTATAAGGCAAAGATAAAACCCATCACATGCCATGAATTACAGACCTTCACCGTTTTTATCAGTTTCATAACTGGAAACAGCACTTTGAATGTGTCAGGTTATGAAACACAAACATATGTAACATGTTATGTTACAAGAGGAAGTTAAGAAATCAATAAATCATTGTTAAATCACAATTAAGACCAATGACATCAATGGGCACTGAAGAGCTGGGAGGTACAGAATTTTTTTTAAGCTATAACTCAAATTTCACAAATGATTTTCTTAAAACAAAAAACAAGTATTCATCGCTCAGTTTTTCTTTAAATGATTATCCAGAAATATTAAAACAAAACAGCAAGAGAGCATTAGAAATAAGTCAAAAACTCTCACTCCATTGGCAGATTCTCTGTAAAGAAAAAAAAATAAATCTGGGAAATTGGTGTTAAGAATTCTAATTTGAAGAAAAAAAAATGTTCACTAAGATACGTTTTCTTAAGCTGACATGTTAGTGACTGATGAAGTCTTAACTGTTTATTTGGCCATTCAAAAATGCCATTTAAAGACTATGTGTGAAAGCAATTTGAGTCACAACCAAATTTAGATTATTTCTAAATGTCTTAACCTTTAATTACTTTAGAGCCTCGTCAAGATATTAAAACTGCAATGGAGCCATTACTGTTGTTCAATGATTAGTATTAGAACAATTTTTGGTTTTAAATGTTTTTTTAAGTCTCGTAGGTAAAGCTTTCTTGTAGTTATTTATGTAAATCCAAACACGTTTAACTCTTGTGCTATCCTGGGTATATGTTGACAAGAATTTTTTTTCCCAATGATTTTTGATTTTCACTGTTATCTGTGACAGACATGAAATCCTGCCCACCTTCATCCACATTTGTCATGGGATAGATAACACGTTAATGTAAGGCTTGGGTCATCTGGACCCCATAAGGTAGCACAAGGGTTAAAAGATACAGAGTTACTTTTGTCAGAAGTGGGAGAAACAGAAACCATTTGGAGCCAGAAGATGGAAGGATCATTTTTTGCTTTTATTTTAGAGATGTTGTTCTCATTTTCAGTGAAGAAGTGTTTCAGTCACTGAAGTCAAGCATTTTTAGTGACCCCTCCATCTGAAAATGGCTCAGTGTGTACACCCAAGCATCTCTGAGGGAACACTTGTAAGCAGGTTGTTGGGCAGAGAAATAGCAGCTCATAGAGCTCACTGAGGATGTTCAGAATATGATTTTCACTTTTCAGTGTTTTTTTTTTTTAACTTAAAGTTTATGATATTTCTCTCATTTTATTTTACTCTGGAAATCTTAATACACGCTGGTTTAGTGCTCCAAAAAAGAAGTATGAATTTTAGTATTTCCACTCCAGATTAAATACAGAATTTCTCCTGTCGTTTTGTTTTTTGACAAACCCCATGTTGATCTGTCCCTTCTTCCAAATCATCACTTTCTTTCATGTCATTATCCTGTCACCATTACCAACCACAGTAAATTTCCTAAAATATTCTAACTGCACCAGTTACAATACCAACACAATATTAGGTTTTCATTTGTTAAATGACAGTGCCTTTGAATGGGGATTTCCCAGTCAGATTTTTTTGGACCCAATCCTATTCAGAGTCGGTTGATTTTGAGTATCTGCTAATACAGAGTCCCAATTCAATACTTTTGTAACAAATAAAAAAATACATTTAATAAACAGATGCAGGTTTTCCCCTATTGTCGTTTAATTTATTTCTTGAAACACCCACTCCAATGACAATTGTGTTTTTTTTCCACATGTAAAGTAAATTATTCTTAAAATTGAATTTGTGAGTATTTATGTTTTCAAATTGTCGGGAGTCAGGAAAAAATGAAAATGCATGATGAAAAGGTTTGCATCAGTGACGTAGGTGCTACACTTGGTGGGAATGTTGTGTTTGCAACACGAGGAGCGGTAAGCTAGCGGGAGCGCACGTAAACAGATGGATGATTTAAAATGTAGCTTACTCCGCACCAACAGTTCCACTCGCAACTTAAAGACCAATTTCTAATGAACTCCTGCCGTTCTGCAGAAACTATGTGCTAGAAAATAATACAGGTTACTAAAAACTGCATAAACATAAATAAAAGACCACGAGAATGCTTTTACAACAGATCAAAAGATGATCGGACTGAGACTTTAAGCAGTCTATGTCTGTGAAATATCAAGTAAAAATACTGAAGCTATCAATTAACTATTAACTAGTAAAACTAGCTCATGTGAGAAAGCTTTAAGATCTTCAGAACTTTTGATCATTTTGATTCACATCTCATTAAAGGATTCCTCACAATTATTTGATTTTCTTTTAAAGTGTCTGTTGTTCTGTTGTTTTTCCGAGATCTTGGATTTCCCAGAGGCTTGCACAGGGAGAAACATTCTCATTAGAAAACAAACAAAAACTCAATCTTTTTCCTTTTGAAATGCCCTTCTAGGTCGGTGTTTGGGTTAATACTAAACAACAGAAACACTTGCTGTCAGGACTTTAAATTTGCAAGTTTACCATTTACTCAGATTAGGCTTCAATTGAAATTTTTTACACACTTCTTTGCTAAAACTAATTATGTTTCACCATTAAAAACACTGTTAAAACATATCTAGTGATTTAATCTGAACAAAGGTGGAACTTTTAATAATATAATTATGAAACTAACAAATGTGGCTTTTTGCTTAAAAAAAACAAGAAATTCTTTAAAGGAAAACTGATTAATGAATTTGAAGAATATAACTTTTTTATACATTTCTAATTTGATTACACATTTTTGTCGACCCAGGTTTTAGATTTCTGAATTCACATTAACATCCCTTTATTAATTACATAAGTAAATAAGAAAACATTGGAAAAAGGCTATACATATACAGACTTATTATTTTATATTTTAAAAATTTTGTACTAAGATGAAAGAACAAATTTTAAAGGAAATTAAGCATATCAACATTTTTGACCAATATCACTTCTCACCAAAATAAAAGCAGATGTTGCTGGTCTCAAGTCTAACCTGCTATGTTTGCAGAATGGATTTTTTTTTTTTTAACGTTAAACATGCAAATAAAGAGCCTTCAAAATGTAATAGCTTTCAAAGGTGCATGGATCATCGTGTTTTTAAACAGATACATGGATGTCAAAAATGTTGCTGAAGGTTTGGGAATTAAACCATCCTTGACAGTTTTCTTGACAGTTTGCTCAACTTGCTGAGTTACAGTCACACCACTTGCCGAAAGTTGCTACAAAACTACAAGATGGTTTGGTCAGGTCTTTGAACAGTGCAAAAAATTTCCATCATGAGTTAAATATGATTTTGTATTGATAGCTGAAAACATAATCGAAAAAGCTGTGTAACCATGTATACAATTCAATACAAAACTATGGAATTCCCTTCCAACTGAAGTACTTCCGCATAATTATTCATATTTTTGAACCCCTGTATTCCTTTCAGTCGTCCCTCGCCATATTGCGGTTCACCTTTTGCAATAAAACCATTTTTGTTCATTTTTTTTCCAGAGTATTTTACTCTTTTTTTTCCACACCCCACTGTTCCATATCTTGTTTGGATGTTGACCTTGTCAATCAACCTCCTGCGTGCCCTGGCACCTGTACAGAATGCGTTCAGATTGCCAGAGTCACATAAATCTTTAATTTTGCATGTAAAACTTATTTGTAGTATGTTCAACTCTCGTGCTCTCTTATGGGGGCCAGATGACCCCACCCATGTATTGATGTGTGATCCATCCCATGACAAAGGTGGACAGGATTTTATGTCTGCCACCGACACCCGTGAAGATAAAAAAAATCCTTGAAAAAGAAAAAGAAAAAAAAAAGTACAGCACGCTATCTTGCGGGGTCCACTTGACCCTACGTTTAATGTAAACATGCTAAGGATAGCACAAGGGTTAAGTGCGGAAAATTTTCTCAAAAAGCTGAACTAACAGTTGCAATATTTTTCAATAATATTTCACATATAAAGGCTGTGGCAGGACAAAAATAACATAAATACTTGTATTTGTCCCTCAGTTTAGCAAAATGAAATGTTAGGTGATCCCACACATTAAATACACACATACTTTCTACTAAACATTCAGTCATTTTCTGTTTAAGTTTTACAGTTAAAAAGTTCTTAACATCAACTTTCGCTTGTGTTCAAACTCAAACATGACAAGAAGAAGAAAACTGTTTGCCTCCACTTTCATGAAGAATATTTGCAAGTTATAGACTGTTCCATGTTTCTTTCTGTTGTATAATACAGTTATGGTGGCAGAGTGAGAAATGCTGCTGTGTAATCCCAATGAACCTAGGAGATGTAGAGTTATGATAAAGGGGTGGTGCTGAATAGACTTACAGTTCCAAAGTTTTTTAATTATATAAACTAGGGCTGTCAGATTTGTCGCGTTAAAAACGCGTTAATCTGACATGTGCTTGACGCCGACAATGTTTTTGACGCATTAATCGCGGATTTTCTCATACATGCCTTTCCATACCACGCGCGCGGGTGTTCCGCCCTCAAACTCACCGGCTGCTCTCACTAGATCACCGGTGGGTCTCCAACCACCAGCTGCGAGCTAAAACCGGCCGGCGCTAGCACCTGGAGAGCTCCTGCACCCTAACCCGGCTCCGGTTCGTGTCCAGTACCATGTCTGGTGGTACCGGTGTAGGTAGCAGATGTGCTTTGTTACAGTTGTGTGACGTCATCACTAGTCGCAAGCCCCCGAGCCAATCTGACAGGCCGAGCACATCTGCTACCTACACCGGCTCGCGTCCGGCGCCGCGTCCCGAGAGCTGCGGACCCCCGACGTTCCGAACAGCAAGCGCACCGGGGGACGTTTTAAATGTTCTGGAGGTTTAAGCGTGATCCAACCCCAGCATAGCGGTCTGTCTGCCGGCATATTCATGGCGTGAGCTCCGCTGGACACGTCGCTGCATCGAGCTGCAGCCAGAGAACGCGGCGGCAGTAACAGACTGTCAAACTATCCACAGTGTATCCCACTTTTCTCAGTCTTTAATGTTTAAAAAAACAAAAGTTAATAGGAAATGATAAATCTCTATTTCATTTATTACTGTAGTTCAGCAGAGGAGGAAAAGATTTGGTCCTGACAAAAAATGAACATGAAAGTGTTATGGAAATTTTATTTTTGATGTTTTTTATTTTACTGAACGTTGATTGAAGTTTTGAATTTAAAATGCCCTTCACTTGCACTTGGGCTTTTGTTAGGCATTTTATGTTACAGCCTTTTATTGTTAAGAAAGTTTATCTCAATACAATGTTACAAAATAAAGTATTTCTGATAAAAACTATTAATTTTGTCATTCTTGTTTTCATAATTAATGTAGAACTGCTAAATTCCACGAAGCACACATTTTTTTTCTTAAAAAAAAAAGGCCACATATGAATTTGTGATTAATCGCGAGTTAACTCGAGATAAAATGTGATTAATCGCGATTAAAAAAATTAATCGCCTGATAGCTCTAATATTCACCCTTTTTACACCAGAACCCACGAAAAGCAGATTTGACCACAAACACGATTTTTAGATGTGATTTTTGCAGTAATTGAAAGACTGTATCAGCCATGTGAGCACAAAAACTGTGATCACTTATTATGTGTGGTTACTTAGACTAGTAAGTGTCACAAATATGTTTAACCCTCTAATTTGATTGGTGGGGACAATTTGATGGGTCCAACTTTTCATAATAAGACTGGCTAAAGTTGTGCCAAAGTTGTGGTGGTTGGGCAAAGGTGCTATGTCAACAAAAGCTGCAGGACTGATTAAATGTGAATCAATTGGTATGATTGTAACATTGCAAAGTCTTGGAGGGTCTGGAGATTTGTGAAAATTACTGGGAAACATTCACTTAAAATGGAGAATGTATTGCTTTGAAAGCTGTATGTCCTTCCCCATTTTCATCCAAAAGTCAAAAAGTTAACCAAGGAGAAAAGAACTGGCACATTGTTGATAAAGCAAAAACTTTACACAAAGAGCTGCCTCATTCCTAAAAAAAAAAATGCTAGAGGCTGACTTATTCTCAGGTTCGGGATTTGAACTCCCAACTGACTGGCAAATGGGTTCTCCATTAATTGAGCTTCAGCCTCTCCAAAGGTTTTGCTACGCATCTCCGTTTTTGGTGATCAGCACTACTGGCCATGTAACCAACTACACCAACTATAACCAACTATAACTATGTTATCGTAAAGGCCAGCAGCACAGGGACCTTAACTAGTGTGCACCAACATGCAACAGGGAAATCCATTGATTTTGTTGTAGCTGGGGAGAAGCCCCCTCTGTGCAGGAGTCAAACAAGGAGAGTGTTGGCAGAAGCTTGAGAATGGCAGTTGAAGTTCAACCAAGGAAAGCAGCTCAAGCTCTGATAACACTGCAGAGATCTCAATATGGTCAGATTTGATTTGAATGTCAGAAATAGAAAATCCGTGAAGACTAGATTGTGGAAACCTGAGATGAAGAAGATACGATGAACTGGCAGACACGTGTAAGACATAGAGCCCCTAATGCAACCTCATGGAGATGTGATGTTTAGGATTTATTAGCTAATCTCTTATAAAACTGAAGGTGCTATGACTAAAGAGAATGCACAATCCAGAATACACCATTGAAGTCTGTTTGACAGCTGATGAGTCTGTCTGCGTTGCACTTTAGTGTTTAATAGAACCGTAGTGTTGAAGCCATTTCACACAAGTCGCTTTCTGGACAGAATATCAAGAAAACTAAAATATATTTGGCACAATTCTAAAGTTGTTCCCACATTAAATGCAAACATCCTGGTTTGAGTAAACCAAGAGTTGTGTTTTCTTTAAGCTCTACTCTTCAAATCCAAAAATGTGTTTAGTTATATGTTGAGATTTTGGAAAAAAGGTTAAATGTAAGACACGAACCTTACTTATGGCAAGGAAACCCTACAGTTCTTCGAATGTGGAGTTCACTATTATTTCACATTTTCTTTGTAACTATCTTATTTTAGACAGATTATAACTTTTTTGTTATTTGTTGCACCGCATATTCTCCATCTTTTTAGATTTTTGATCTAGTTTTCTTTTGTTTGAAAAGATGTATTTAGGAGTATTTTTGGTTAACAATAGATGTAGCAGAACCAGTAATCAGTTTTTTGTGTGATAATACATTTTTCTGCATGGGATAAACCAAATATTTTTTTTAACAGGAAATAGCGAATTTATTTTCCATACAGGGCCTTAAAGATTAGGATTTGTTTTCTACTTGATAAGAAAAAGATCTTATTTGAAAACTGCTTGTTGTTTTAAAGGTGTGTTTAAAGATATAACAATCAGGTGTCAAGAACATACAAAATAAATGGCAAGGGTAAAAAATAAATATATATTTAAATACAAAATGAAATGTTGCAACATTTCTGTAAATCGTCTCTTATTTTTAGGTCAAATTTGGAGTATCTCTGGGTAGATTAAATATAACTTTTCAATTTTGTTGTCAGGCTAGATATATGGGGCAGAATATTTACGACAGATTAGAAATCTTCTTCCATGGACCAAATAAAAAAAGGAAAGCTAGGAAGGATGTCGCTATGAAACACACAAAGCAAAGACATGAAGGCGATGCATGTCTTAACTATCACAATCTAAATGTATGAATTTATTCAAACGTGTTCGTATTTTGGTGCAATCTTTGTCATCACTACCAAGACCAAACAGCAGTTTTGTTCTTTGGTGAAAATAGTTTGGTGTCTTTTCAACAAAAACATACAGCAAAAGCCAATTAGACCAGCTTGGTTGTCAAACTAGAGGTTTATCATCTTGAACCTCCCATCTACATCTGCATTTCCATTTCACTTTTGTACTTGCAAACAGGATGCCAATGTGCAATTAAGTGACATCAGTCCCGCCTTGAATGGGTAGTGTGAAAAGAGCTTATGTCACCCCTCAACACATGCACAAAGTCACCTTACACCCCCCAAGGCTCATTAAAACAGGCATTGTTTTCAAGGGGTCAGTCTGGGTTTCATTCCCAACTTCAACACAAACCATGAAAAGCAAGTTAAGCATGTCAGGCTCCGATCAATGACAAAAAACATTTAAGGCCCCCCACTGCTCCCAGTATCACAAGGAAAAAGGCTTACGGCCTCACACAAGATCATTACAGAGCATTTTGAGGAAAAGTATAGAGTCTTAGATCACATATAAAAGCCAGTTTGTAACACATCATGCAGAGAGCAGATGTATCAGTCAAATTTTCCTGCTTTCCACATCCTTCATGCACAAAGGCTGAAGCATAGTGTAAAGCAGCTTTCTGAATGGCTGCCAGAGCACGGCCTGGCACTGAAGGGGTTTCACTTCAGGTTTTGTTTCCAGCTTTCCATCACAATCACACTCCGCTGAAACAGAGCGGGGGTTGCATGAATCTGCTGTACTTTTCCGCTGACGGCACCCTCCCTCCTTCCCTCCTCTGTTTTCCCCCTTTTAATCCTTCTCATATCTCCTCTTCACTGAAACTTATCTTTCTTACCTTAGGGGTTAAAAAGACCATAACCCCCCACAAGTCCAAACCCCAGCTAAGACTGGTATGTTCGTGAACACACATCAGTGCATTCACAGAAGTAAAAGGCATGTGAAGGCCTCGTGGGAGTGGAATATAGCATTCCTGGCAGCCCACACTGTGATGCTAATCTTCAAAGTGACGTGCATGCAGTTGCAGGTTGAGCTCAGAATACACATGTCTTCAAGGCAGAAAAACTCACAAAAATGACCTTTTAGTTAATGCAAGGCTACACAGTTCCAGACCAGTTAAGAATCTGGACTCTAGGTGTCAGGTCAGATGTCTCAACTTTGCTTTCATCTGAATGCAGTGTTGAAATGTCTAATCTATTTAACAATGAAATGTTAAAATACAATCAGTTGCTGAATTTAAACATCCTGAAAAGCAATAGATTTAAACCACGGGTTCTCAAATTTTCATAGCGGTGTTCTTCTCTGATGTGGGGCCGGGGTCGGATGGTAGGCTACCAAAATAGGTGTAAAAAATTGCAGGATGCGTCTAAACTCAAACATGTAAAGTTTTAGAGAAAGCCGCACATAACCAGATAGGAGCACAGACTGCAGAAGAGTGGAGTAAAAAAAATCACATTACGCACGTTTCAATTGCATGACGAGACTGATAAAAATTAATAAAAAAAAAAGAAAAATCATGCATCTCTGATAGCATTCAGGGGGCCGGGCCAAATGTGGAGCAGGGTCGGATCCAGTCCCTGGGCCGTAGTTTGCGGATCCCTGATGTAAACTAGTGTAATGCAAGATTTTTGTTAGTGCTTATCCTTTGACAAATTGGATCTACATTCGTCTTTTAAAGTTAGGAAGTCAGATTGTAGAACATTTTCTACTCAAAAGTCTTTTTTCCTCAATGGTTTGTTAAGTTTTTTAAGGAAAAAAAATGTACAAAAAATAAAACTTTTGTGAAGTTGGATTTATGCAACAAAAATGAAAAACATGTTATAATGTGCATTTGTCTTTGGGTTTGTTGAGCATGTTGAAATGAAGTAACACTTTTAAAAGATATGTTTAAAACATACACTTTGCATTTTTTGCATATCTTAGTAAAGTAGTTGCTGATCATTTCGGGAAAGCTCATTTTTAGTTACCGTTTTTCATGAAGCTTCTCATCCAATGACGGTTATATATTTGCTTTAGGTAAATCTCTGTATCTTTCCGAAAACTTAAAGGAGATCCAGAGAGGAACACTGAAGCTGAACTGCAACCCACAAAAACAAAAAAAAACAAAACACTGTCAATTAGTGATTCATGTTTTTCATCAAGATCATCTGGTGTGAAACCGACTGTTTCCTGTGTAGAAACAGACATGCAGACCAGCATCAGAGAGTTCGGCCCTGTGACAGTGTGAGTGCATGTTTGTGCTGGGGGAAGGGTGGAGCTGAAATAACACACCTCTGAAAGACAAAGATCTGCAACATGATGGACCTGATGGTTTGGTTTGACATGGACGGTGCCGGCCAAGATGGATGTTTCAGTGAAATCGGGGGAAAAGGCCAGCGTGCAAAGCAGCTATGAGCCACTTCTGCCACTGGCTATTTATAGGCGAGCATTACAGAGTCACAGGGCTCCGTGACCTCCCCCCACTGCAGCCATTGATGTTCACTCATTGATTTGTACCCCTCCAATCTGCATCCTCATAAACAGTCACTCACACTGTCTCTTAAGGCTGGCTTTGGCTTTAACGTATCTTCTCACTTTAAAAAAATAAAAGACTATAGGTGACTTGCTATTGACCCACAGACTACTGCAAGTGTTTTTATTTTCCTACAGGGGTTAATAAAGCATTTTTGAATTGAAAAGCAGTGGTGATGTGCAGCAGTAATTGTATGGAGTTAACCCCTTCAGATGGAGCACAAACAAACAAGGCTGCTGCCTGAGGGATTAGCACAGGGGGGAGGGGATGCATACAGTAACATGCTTCTTTCACATGTCACTTCAAGGAAAACCCTTAAAATGAAGGACATGAAGCCTGAAAGTGCTCTGCAAATGCTGCGTTCTGTGTTAAAGAAACTGCAGAAACAATTAAATGAATACAATCAAGCCCCCAATGACGTGGGGATCACTTTGGTTTGCCATGTGGTTTGGTAAATCCTAAGAGGGTGCAGGGATCACATTCCAAATTCCTGCAATACAAGGGGACAGAGGGAGGGAAGGAGGAGCAGCTTGATGGTGTGGTGGATGGACAGTACTGTGAAAGCTGCCAAAAACAAACAAAAAAAAAAGATGCATAATTACCATAACACTTCATGCAATACGAGTTAACAGCTAAAAAAGGCTGACTAAAATTACCAACCACTCACATTCAAAGACGTTCCACAATTAAAAAATGAATACAAAAGAAGACAGACCTTCAACTACACACCCACCAGCTTGATTTTTTTTCCTAAACATACACACCCACAAAGAGCAGGAGGAACGCTGGAAAGAGCTACAACATCCTCTGATCTGCAGGTCAATCTTATCTAATTAGAGCATGGAGAGCTATCAACCAAAATACAAAAGCAGAAAGTGGTTTTCAACACTATAAAGAGCATTTTAGACATTTTGCTTTTGCTATTAAAAAAAGCATCAACAAACAAAATTTCTCCAGTTGTTACCTGGTGTAATAAAAATGCACCCTCTCATTTACCCAGAAGTGAAACAAATAGAGATCAGAACTGCAGTTTTGATCCACCCCCCTCTCACTCACAGCTAATTCTGGAGGGTGTGATCCCTTGAAAAGAAAGCAACAGCTTTTCCAGCAGCGAGCTGCCCTTACCTTCCCATGTATCCATTTCATGCTTCTCCCAGTCTGCCTGGACCCCATTCAAGCACAGGCTCAGCTCAAGAAGACTGGGCCTGGTCTCGTCATGACTCCCTTTTCTCTTAACCTTTTTTCTGCTTTCTCCCGGCCACCTCTTTCCTCGACAGTCTGCCCCTTTCTGGCCACAGCCGGAGCCCAGCAGCTCCAATGGTCACTTCACTGCCTGGTCACATGACCACCAAAGTTCAAGCCCCCGAGGTCACCACTTGGCTTGAGGTCCAATGACAGCCAGGGTTATCTGAGTGGAACTGATAGTTCTATTTTCTCTGGTGCTCAACAATACCCCCCTCCATAGCCCTCACCCAAATTAGCCTCCCCTTCCCTCCCTGCCTCTGGCGCTACTGATGAGGACTAAAGTGCACGCCCAAGCATAAACACAGGTTCAAGCTGACAAAACACACAGACATTAACTAATTGAGGCACTTGGTTGAACAGGCAGAGAATGACAGAGTTGAAGCTTCAGAGATAGCTCTAGTTTTGACAAATGTGAAAAGACAAAGACACCAGGTGAATGACAATAGAACTCCACTTCCTCTGCTTTTAAACATCAACTTCCTGTTACCACATCTCAAAGTATAAAAGATGAATAAAAAATATAAAACTGAGTTGTGGGTAAATTTGAAAATAAATAAAATAGGCATAACAATGCCCACAATGTTATTGCCAATTTCCTTTAA
Organism: Oryzias melastigma; assembly: GCF_002922805.2. Taxonomy (NCBI): domain Eukaryota; kingdom Metazoa; phylum Chordata; class Actinopteri; order Beloniformes; family Adrianichthyidae; genus Oryzias; species Oryzias melastigma. The sequence goes on along the minus strand of NC_050520.1, from coordinate 33,004,175 downwards.
GTCCATTTAAATGGAGCTAATGGGCCAATATTATTTGAAACCTAAATAAAATCTTTTGGAAAAAATATTAATGTTTGGCCGAAAAAAATAGGTTTCAAAACTCAAAATTTCCATTTCAAAACTTTTTTTTTCAGTTTCAAATCTTTTTTTCATTTTCGAATCTCAAAGTTTCAGTTTCAAAAACTTTTGGCCCCCGTTGTGCCGTTCACTAACTCTGATAAGTGAGAACTGTAAAAATTACTGTCAGAAAATGGCTAGTTAGTCTGAAGTTGTTCCAAGAAGGTCTAAAAATCAGAGTTTTATCACGTACAAACCGGCTTTAGTATTGGTATAAATATAAAAAAATATATATATATACATATAAGATACTAATATATATATATATATATATATATATATATATATATATATATTAGTATCAGCTTTAGTATTCACCCTTGCAAAGCACGCTGTAATCACATGCAGTTGAAATCTTCTGTTAATCATCTTAAAGCTGACATAGTGAACATAAGGTTTGTGTAGGGAAACTTGTTTGGAAAAAAAAGATGCAAAAACTTTGTATTTCTGTGAGCCAAAGTTGATGCCATTTATGCTTCTCAGCAAGCATGCAGAACAAAAAATATTTTCTTCTTATGAAGTACCAGCATGTATCAGCCACCAGGGCAAGACAGAAAAGCATGACTGACAAGACTTGGTTAATATTAAAAGTAAAAAAAAAAATAGCATTATAAATTCATATTTATGCCGTTCTTGTTATACCAATGACACAACCAATATTAATAAAATATTGTCAATTGTGCTAAATGACACATAAAGTTCTAATATAAAAACAAGTGCAGACACTAGTTTATCATCTGAGACGATGAAGACTTAAACTATTCTGTAATTAAGTCTGTTAAAATGTAAAATTTTAGTTGATATATGTCTTTTTTTAAATTTCAGACATAAAGAATAGATCAGGCATCACCATCAAAACTTGTGGATACGTGGCAGGCATTTTTAAGTGGAAGTTCAACTACAACAAGCTTGACATAAAAAACAAGTCTACGGTTTAGAACATGTTAATCAAATTTAATATGAAAATATTTATAGGAAAAAAAATCAACAATCAGCTTGAAATTGGATCTAAGAAACTAAATCGTGACGGATCAGGAGCCAATAAAAACTGATATGGGTGAGCTAAAGTCAACAATTTATATATTTATAAATATTTGGCAAAAGAAAAAGATATGGTTGAAGCGGGACTTTGAGTATTCATCTCTGGGATCCAAAGACGTCTAAAGAATTTGTCTCAAAGAACTTGTCTCTTAGACAGTCTGGCAACATCGTTGTTGTTTGGCTACACTGGAGTTGTTCTTGCTTGCCTCAACCAATTATGAACAATTAGAAGTACCAGCATGTCATAGGGATTTCTTTTAAATCAGCATACCGTCTTCCAGAATATGTGAAAGTGTTTTAACTTGTTTCCTGGACTTCTGTAGACTTCTCGTGGGAATTAATCTTGGAGAGTGATTTGTGTTATTCCTTTTTCCTAAAAGGAATATCAATTGAACACATTTGTTTTCACCTATGTTTTTATACATCATATTAACATATATTCATGTTTTTATCAATATCATGAGATTTTGACATCGTGACTATAATGGACCAGCATAAACCAGTTTAAATCCTCAAACAGACTGGATCAGGGAAAACAAGCTCAACTGGTGGAATGAAGGGATCTGTTTTCTTCACCAGTGTTGAGGCTCCATCTCGACTTTCAACATTCATTCGTGTTCTGAGAAAACTGGAGATTCTGCGATTTACCTGTTTGCTGTAAACCAAACAAACTATTGGTGGTTTTATTTGGATTTTTGTCTTTAATAATTAGAAAGCATTCAGATTGGTGAATATCTCCCCATCAACTCCAAATTGTAAAAAAAAAAGGGCGGGATTTCTGCATGTTAGCTTTTAGTATTGCCAGGGGTTTACACCAGTGACATTTGATCCATTGACCACCATTTTGAGTTACTATTATTTAAAGTGCATGAGACGCAAGACAAGCAGGACTAAAATCCCACAGATAATGACAGGCGTATTTGTAGTGACACAGTCACGCCTACTTTTCATGAATGAGTGCTTGGAGGATTTCAGGATCATTCCTTAGCCATTAACTTTCCCTGCTTCTTTACATGCAATAATTGTATGTTTTGTTTTTGTCAGACCCAAAACAAACTAACAAGTGAATTAGAAAATATTTATAGCAGCTAAAACTCTGTTTATTTATAGTGACAAAAATATTTTAAGACATGATTAATACTGAAAACAACCCTGTCAACTTGACTTCATAAAGACCACTTTTACAGTTAAAACGACTGGATGAAAACTATATTTCAAATAAGAAATTAGACTTATGTTTCTCATTAAAAAACTGTCTGGATTGCTAATTTTTCTCTGGTTGTAGAGCAAAAAATACTTGAATTATTCCTTCCACCTTCCTGTCTATAAAAAAGGTCTGTTGATTTAGTCATTTACAAGGGTTTGTACCTTCAAGGTTAAGGTCTAACAGAAATAAAGTCACTTTAAACACAACAGTAACACCTTAACATGCCAACATGAATCAGCAGAAATACTGACTTGTCAATTAGGAGCTGCTAATGTCTTACCATCCAGTGGGTTCTCTTCCTTCATCCCCCCCAGTGGTCCGGGCAGAGGGTCATAGTGAGAAGCTTCCAGTGTTTTGGGTTCAAGCTCCACCCTCAGCTGTCTTGCTGAATCTATCTCTTTCCTAAACCAGAACGTGTGCCTCTACCTGATCCCAACCAACCACTGCTCTAATCAGGGGGGCCAGTCACCTAACCACGCTTCAGCCCACGCTTTCCACAGCTCCACACCGGTTCATAAAACCTCTTCACTCTTACATCAGCAACAGTCATCCACACTCCCCACTCCTAAAGGCCCCACCCCCCATGCAAATGCTAATGACTCTGGCCACACTAAGTCACATATAAGAAGCTTTTCACATTTAAATGCAACTGGGATGGTCCCAGAAAACTGACACAGGTGAAACAAAACAACTAAATCCACCAGCTTTGAAAAAACTCCAAAACAGTGTTTGGTGGCTCAAAACCGCTCAAAACCAGGGGACTAATACATAATAAATAGGTAGAAAAGCGAGGACTTAACTAATTGGGCTGGTCCCCTCAGCTCCTGCTTTACTTTAATACCATAAAAGTCTCCTACCATATGTCACTGCTCTCACCACAAGGTTACCGGCTAAAACCTGCCAGAGTTTCAGTCATCTTATGCAAATTCGTATCAGCGTGTGTGCATCAAGGTTTATTAGCTAAAGGAACCATTTACAAGAAAGAATATATATGTAAAAATGAACATTTCTATCACACTTATAATTGCTTGATTATAGTAGGGGGTTCTACATGTGGGACATCCAATTTGCTGTTTTTGACTTTAAAACCTCTTTTTTCTCAAAAGCTTTTCAAAAGAATAATAGAAGACCAAGAAAAAAAAAATAGAAAAGTTTGCTTTTAACCCTCAAGTTGATTCATGCAGAGACTGAAGCTCTAACGTAATCTGATTGAGGCATATGTAAGATTTAAGAAAATATTCACCCAGAAACTCTTACCAGGATCGTGTAATATGTGATGACCATTATCCAGTGGAACCATTTTAAATTTTAGGCTTCATAAAACATGTGTATTTCCATGAGAAATACAATTAAAACATTGCAATCACACCAACAAGTTGTAGCGGTGTTTTGTTTCAATCATATACAAACCTTGGGTCTTTTTATGTAATTACAGTGCATTTACACACACAAATAAAGCAAAAACACAAAAAAGTCCTGTACATGATGAAATACGGCCATCTGTAACTAAACAAACCATACTTAGGGTAATATATACCCCGATAGCATCAATAGTGTCAAGTGAACAGGCTATTAAAAAAAAAGAATAATGGTAAAATAAACTAGGGGTATTTGATAACCAGGTTTGTGAAAAACTTTATTCAGATTTAAGATGAAGTTGAGCAAAGCATCTAATTTTCTAGCCAGCAAAAAATCAAAGAGTCGCACAAACTTGGAAAGTACTTAAGACACAAGCCATCTTTACTCAGCTATTGGACAGTAAAGATTCAACCAAAGTCTCATTTTGCCTTCACTTACATCAAGTGTTGGAGATTTATTAAAATAGCTGCTTGGTTTTTGACCCAGTGCAGCATTGTAGTTTTCATTTTAAATATATTACACTAGTTGTGGTATAACCATCACCAAATGATGACATATTGGATATAAAACCAGAGGTTGCAAGATGTCCAAAGGTAAAGAAGTTTCTCGGCTAAATTAGAAGTCAGTGGAGGACATAGACTGAAACTTTCTTGGAAAGATGTGAGAAAGCTAGAGGCAAAAAGAACAGAAACCATTAGAAGGAATGAGCTTAAGGCATGTTTGAAACGCAACATCAGTGGAGTTAGCACAGGTGAAGAATACAGGGGTATGATGGAACTTTTTAGAATATGGGGAAAGCTGCAGAGATAGATTAAATATGTTGCTTTGTTGTACAAGGTTATATCACTGTGTATGAGAACTGGATTCAGAGTGCCAAACAGGAAGCACTTGCTGACTACAAGAACCCCAAATTCCAAAAGACCTTTAAAAAGAAATAAACAGCTATTACTCAGTCTTTCTATTTCTAATAATAATTGCTGCTCTGTTCCTTTTTTTAAACACGTTATTGTAAATTGTAATTTATTTTTCATGTTTTTTTTTTTCTGTTGTGTAAGTAATTCAAGTTATAGAGACAGATACATCCCAGGTGCCTGATGGGGCTGCATTGTAGGTCATTCCTACCCGCTGCAGTGAGACTCTACAACCAAAGCTGCTCCCAGAGATCCCATTGGAAACATGCTAGCTTTAGTCACTTTGGTCTATGTCACTTTAAATATGTTGTGCAATTTACTAAATTACTGTACAGTTTTATAATCACTAGTGCAATTTCGTATTTTTATTTTTTTCTTGCACTGCAAGTTTTTGTAAATATGTGAAATCTCTTTTTATCTGAACATATTACTCTATTCCCATCTGTAATGCTGCAACTTTGGAATTTCCCCATTGTGGGACGAATAAGGGATCATCTTATGTTATTCTATGCACCACATGGGTCAAAGTCAAGGCCCGGGGGCCAGATCCGGCCCAAGGGTGAAATGAGCAAAGTAGGATTACAGATTTTTTAAGGCAGTAAAACTTCTCGCTACACACTTCAAACACTTTCCTCAGACAGACATGAACATTTTCACACTTTTGTTTAAACTCTTGAAGTTCAAATCTTCACAAAAAATAAATCCAGTATTATAGAATGAAAACAAAGATCTGCTTGCTATTGAGGGTTTGTGAAAATCTTGCAACCTGAACACATTCTGTACAGGAGGCGCAGCACAGAGAAGATTTACTTACAAGGCAACACGGTCGCAGTAAAATACGTACATATTCCACGACTTTGCACTCTGAAATACCGTGTATAATATACTACAAACACGCTTTTTGCGTGCATATGATACGCAATGATTGAGAATAGGTGGCGCCGGCGTACAATATACACGGCTTTTTAGGTTTCGTTTTGGTCACGTGGTAAGAAATCCTCCGACTCTTTTCTAAATTACGTCGTTCCTGGTTAAGGTTAGGATTACGGTTATGGTTAGGGTTAGAAAAGCAAATTGTTCGTTTGTGGGGCTGTCTGTGATGCTCACGCCTCCACCAGGGGACGTGTCAAATGTGGAAAACACATTTTAACACGTTTAGGACCGCGCGTATTATATGCACGCAAAAACCGGTTTTGGCGTATATTATACACGGTATTTCCCAAATCGTGGCATATGTACGCATTTTACTGAGACTGGGCTGTACAAGGTGAATAGCCAATCAGAATGCAGAAAGAATTAAGTTTTCATTTCGTCGTCAATGTTTTGTTTTTTTCTTCTTCAATAAGCCGAGTTCCATGTCTGCTTTTGCAACTTTGAACACCTTTATCTTAATAATAATTCAGACTAATCACTAAAAACAAGTTCAATTATAATGGAGCAGATAAAGGACTGTGCTTTAACAATTTGACCATATTAATTAATTTAAAAAAAGCCTCAACATGAATGCAATCTTGATGCATAATATTTTGTTTTCCTGAAATTAAAACAAATTTATCAAAACTGAAATATTATTATAATATCTGAAATCACAGCAAATGTGTAACAATATGTGATTGTGTGTGTGTGGATGGGGGGACTATATTCTGGAGATCCAAATACTGGGGAGGAAATATTTTTAAAAACCTACATTAAACTGCTTCATCATTTTTTCCGTACCGTATCTGCATTATATTCTGTGACTTTTTCTCAGCCGCATTGTTCGTGGCAGCCTAAAGCACAGCTGTCATGTTCTACTTGGAGCATTAACAACCCAGGACCAATGGTACTTTAGAAAGGCGAGTATTCCTAAAATAGCAATTTTCCAATTTAACAATGTAAAAGCACTGCATCTGGAGGTTCTCCATTCCCCAACAATGTCTCCACTGCCAAAAATGGTCAAAAACTTCTTTTTTTTAATTTACATTAAGTATATAATGTCAGATCCTAATATGGATTATTTAGGATAATATATATATTTTTTTCTTTTTAAAAAAAGGACATTTCCAACGCTAGGAAACAATGGTATAGGTACCACGAGGATCACAAGCATGAGGAGGAATCAACTGCATAGTTTCTTTATGAAAACCTGATTTAGAAAATAAATCAGTTATTAATGAATCAATGTTGCTAATTCTTTGTGTCTCTAGACCTTCTATCAGCAGTCTAAAGACTCCAGGCTTAAACTTTAATAACATTGATTGGTGTTGGCTTAAATGAGCTGCATTGTTACTTGTGCTTTGCATTATCCTGAACATTTGAGTGACAAAGGGTATGTCTTTTGCTTGAACTCCCCTCCCCCGACATACTGTCACAAATCTCTATTCTGGAAACAAAGAGCTTCAAGAAACATACCAAGTTGTCATAGTTGTCGGGTTTTTCTTCATCAAGAGTAAATAGCATTTTAGCTATAAAAAAGCTTTAATGTATTTTTTTCCCAAAAGCACACTGAATGGCTGATGCAGTTATATAACCTGTTAATTTGAATAAAAAAATTGAGGCTTTGTAGGGTAATTTTAGTACTATAGTGTAGAAGACGAGTGGCAGTAGATCCAATACTGTTAGTCAGTATTTTTCCTTTAATAATGGTGTCTTGTGAGAACAAAGCCTTCTGGGACAAGATCAAAGTCAAATATGTTGTCCATTAAAGAAGTTCAGGAATAAAATTTTTATCTAACGGTTTTTCATTTGGTTTGAAGAAGCGAGGGCTGCTCGACATCCTGATAAAGTGCTCATCATTTGTCTTCCAGATCAAGACAATATGCCCTCTTTGGGCTTGTTATTGTGCATCTTTCAGGACCTAAGGGTGTCATTCCTGTGTCCTTGTGCCATATCCCAGGGGCTGCTTGTTGTGCTATCGACATAGCCTTAGACTTTGCTTGGTTTCCTTCGGCTTCATGTGGCAGCAAATGCAATGTGTGCCTGTAGTTATTGTGAGGGTTCACGAAGACTCTCTGTGAGGCACAATGTGTTATAATGTTTAAGGTCAGCACCACTGCTTTAGCCATTGCTTTTGGGCAACTTGAGTTTGGTGTTGGTTGGTGAGGTTGTGTGCAACTTAAATAACTGTCCCTAAACATGTGACCTCAACAAAGGACAGATGAACTCAGAGTCCTTTTGCTATCTGCAAAGTTTTTTCTTTGTTTTGCTAACTCTGCAAAAACAGGCAGAGCTGGAGATAAACTGGAGGAGTCGGCATGTACTGCCATCTTCATGTGGAACTCATCTCAAGAATTTGTTTGGATCGATTTTCCTTTAATTTTTTGAATTAAATCTATGCTACTGTGATAGTGGATCTTTCAGATAGTCTTACTGAACTGCACACATGAAGACTCGTAGTGTAATAATGCACAAGAAAAAAAAGGCCATACACACATGAATAAGAAAGATGGTAGAAAAAAACTAAAAAAAAAAAAAGTTATGATTTATTGGTCCTTGTTTGATAGCAAACCACAGCTGATAATACCATATGGACAAAAAAGCTTGCAAACATGACAACACGGGAGTCTAACTGACCTGGAGCTTAAGTTGAGTGTCTACTGGACTCATCATAGCTGGACCGCAAACATAAATAGTGGCATGTTGGTGATGCAGGTAAACTAGTGTGTCTGTGGCAGTGCCAACTGTGCCCCATCATGAACGGTGAAGGAGTCTCTGATATGGTTCAGTCCAGATCCTGTGCTATGAGTAGGCTCTTAGAATCTGCTCGTTTACAATGTCTTTATTCTGTTTTATGTGGAAAGCCCCAAGTTGTTTATGGTCTCCATAACTATTCAGTTACTAGTTTTTTGGTCTGTGAAGGCAAGGCAAGTTCATTTGTATAGCACATTTCATGAGCAGTGACCATTCAAAGTGCTTTACATAAAACATTAAAAGAAACAATCAGGAGAAATAGTAAAGGTGTGATCATTAAAATAAGATTAAAGGAAAGTAAAAAGAACTGAATTCAAAAGAAGCATAGATAAATAGTGCGGGTGTAAACTGAACATATACTAGGCAAATGCAACACTACTATTTTGAAGTTATCTAGATTCTTAGGTTAGTAATAAAGTTAAGTTTTTAAGTAAAGTTTTTTGAGAAAAGAATTATGTTTTTATTTATTAGCAGCTAATGCAGTTCATGTTTGTTCCAGCAGTCTTGTAGAAAACCAGCTTGAAACAGCTCCCAAAGCAAATAAAACTAAAACAAAATGATGGAAGGTACTTTAAAATGTGCTTCATTTCTCTAAAAACAATAGATAATTTTTAAACACACACACACACTGACAGTTGTGGTTGTATTTTTCCATTGCATTGCCATATACCTGACAAAAAGAACTAACCTTTGCAACATGACTTTATTGGTATTTGTAACTCACACAAAAGTTAAATGATTAATCAATTATCAAAACAGACAGAATCAATCTCTTCATCATCATCATCACCAACAGCTGCCAAATATAGATGCTTTAACCATTAAGCACCCAGAGGTGGCACTGATGGGTTTTTCCACACATTTGCTCTTTCGAACCATGATCTCTTCGTGTAAATGTTTCACGAGGGAAAAAACACTAATTGTTTGGAGTGTTTACTATCTCATACCCTGTGATTGCAGGGGGCACAAGTTAAAATTGATTTACTTTAGTAGGTCACAAGTTAAAAAGATTAGAAACCAAGTGGATTCAGTGCAGTTTCTGTCAGTATCGATGCTCCTGCTGCCGGTTATACAACAAACATGTCCACAATGGTCTTCAGACATTAAAAACTTTGATCATCCCCCAGAGAACTTTTGTGATGGTTCTGGTAAGACGCTTTTGTTGGGTGTGAAGGTTCATAGTCAGTTGTGTTCGTTGTATTCTCCAGACATACTAGTTTTCCAATAACATAATATTGCAGCTGTTCTATTGCTGAAAATCCAAAAGTTACGTAAAAAAAGAGATAATGTGGCCACCATGACTGAGTTCATAAAAGCTAAAACAGTCAACCGATAAGCTCAACTTCTGTTTTCACAAAGGCTAATATTTAAAACACAGTTGTTTTCTTTGTTCATATAACATTACAGCTTTACTTTTAATACTCCAATGTGGATAATAAACTGCTTTTGAAGTTGCTTTACATCTCATAATTAAAAATGTTCTCTGGTTATTAATTATAAATTTAATATATAACTTTATTCAATAATATTTTTGATGATTACTGGTAGTTACTGGTAGTTGTACGTCATAAAAAGTCAGAGATTATTTATTAAAGTTTAAACTAGATGTTTCAAAGATTTGTTAAACTGAAGACCCCGTTGGGGACAGAAAGCTTTAAAACAGAGGTGGGCAAACCACGGCCCAGGGGCCATATGCGGCCCGTTAAACCGTTTAATCCAACCCACCAAACTGGAACAAATTATATTGATAATTCTCATTATTGTATAATTTTCTCTGTAATTGTGGAGTCTCTACATAGATACATAAATACATTGACATTTTTTTTGGGTGCAGAAAGTTACTCTGTATTCACGCAGTGTTGGAAGATTCTGTTCTCTTTTCCGATCACTCCAATGCAACACAAACACAGCTTTTCTCTACATTTGTGTTTTTGCCTGAGGAACATCAACCCATTAGTGCAATCGGCTCTAAAATGAGAACAAAAGCCTCAATTTTGAAATTGTGTTCCATTTTAAAAGGTATAAATTAATTTTCAATCAAAATGAAAGCAGGTTTTTGTTCAGATTCCATGTTATTTCTTTATCTAATGAGGTGGATTACAAAAAACACTCCACATATCTGCTCCTGATCCGACCCTTCTGTCTAATCTTAGAACCCTTTGTTGCTCATAAGTCAAAAAGTTTGCCCACCCCTGCTTTAAAGCAAACTTTTATTGTATTTCTGCATGAGCTCAAATTCAGCTGAGAACAGGTGGTTCTTTGCTCTGTATTTAAATAAATTGAGCGTTTCAGCTGATCTAAGGCTTTCTGGAAGACTATTTCAGATCTCTGGTAATGCCTAATAGTCCTCCCAGCTGATGATTTATGTCTGACAACAGAAATGGCTCATTTCCTTTTACTTTGACAATGATAAGCTCAGCATGGCTACATGTCAAAAATAAAAAAAGGAAAAGATGAATGGAAAAAGACATAAAAACAAACAATAAATACAATTCTGTATGTGTGACTGCGCGGAAGATATTCTCCACTAAAGAATACATGATGGTTGGTTTAGAGGTTACCCCAAGGAATCTAAAAGGTCACAAGGTTTTTCTAGTCTGATATGGAAAAGTTTTAATATTTTATTAAGGTATTGAGCTTTAGCTCACGAAGACCAGAATCCATGTTATAATAAAGCTTCATTCTGTGTTGATGCTGAGTCAGAATTTAATAAATTTGACAAAAAAGGATAACAAGGTAACACAAAAAAGTCTGAATGGAAAACTTGTTATCTAAGAATAGGTTTGAGATGTAATTATTAGGCAATTTTTAAAATAGATTACTAATGAAAATGAAATGATGCATTGTTGTAAAGTGTGAGTGCAGATTAAAGAACAAAGAAACCAGTCAGTTGTTCAGGGAAATAAATTATTTAAACTAGATGTGCTGATTGGGCTGAATTTCATTTAAAAACAGAGTTAAAAAGGTTAATGAATATCACAAGGACAGTTCTTTCTTTCTCTACAGTGTCATAAGCATTGGTAGCCCTCTCCACCATTATACTGTTTCACCAGCAGGAGGCAGCATTGCACTAAAAACACGCTTCTGTTAAATGAAGCTCAGAAGGACAAAGAGATATATTACAAGTATTAGCTAACTTGTTTACTCTCAAATACTAGCAATTTACTGAATCAATGTGGACCCTGATAGGCAGCTTTGCAGCCATTTTCATCTGCAAACTGGGCCAGCAGCTGTAATGATGGGGGGTGCTTGAGAGGCACTTTGCATTATAAATCCTCTTATCTGCTGCCAAACAATCCACGCCACCTTTGATGTCTTTTGGTTCCCGTCAACACAAGTGCTTTCCTTTACCGGTGGTTGCCGCCTTGTGGGTAGAAACTTGGGCTCTGGATGCAGCTCCTCTAAAAGCCTTTTTTTTGTTTCTTTTGCATTCATTTCACCAGGAGAAAATTAAGCTCACGCTCTGCCTTTGATGCATTTTCTGGACTGTCTGCATAAAAGCTTAAATGGTTACAACAAACCCCTCTTACAGATGAAACAGACTGAGGAGCTCAAACACAAACCACTACAATCAAGTCTGAGAGTTGGCGGCGCAGACCCCACCCTGAACTTCAAAAACTCCTCCGATGAAAGTACAAGCCTCCAAGCTGATGGGTTTTTCAGAGCCTCTAGAAGGCCCGTCTAGACCTGTCACTTACTCTTTTTCAGTAAAATGAATTAAAAAGGATCACTTTTATGAATTACTCTATATACTGAAACTGAAACAAGGCCTCCAAGACGATTTTGTATACAAAGTTAAACATATGCAGTAATTCACACCACATTCACGTAGTTTCACATTCATGTCAACAATCCGTCCTGCTGATCTAATGACCCACGGAGCAAACAGTCTTCACAAGATGGAGGCACAAACAAGGATCTGCTTTATTCCACCTCCACTCTCCTGTCACATATAATCCTGTACACTTCTGTAGCCAAAAAGGGGTGTAACAGGTGAGAGTCCTTGCTGTCAAAACAGGTACATCACGCATGCCACACAAAACATACCTGCTTCAACTGAAACAATGGTGTTCAGCGACACCCTGTGTGCTGCAGTAAACTTTCATAATCCTCCAGGTTAAGGTGAAGGCTATGTGGGAGGAAGAAGATTGTTTTGTTTACCTTAGAGACAAAACTGCGAGCCTGAGAAGATGATTCCTTGAATTACAAATGAATTGAAAAATAGGTGAAAAAAATGGTTTCTATTGCCAAGTTAGGAAAGATGTTTTTCTTTAAAAGTATATCTACTAATTAAAAAACTAAACCAAGACTTGGCACCTCCAAACAGCAGTTTTTGTTAGGCATCTTAAAGGTTGAGAATCAGTGCTTTGTTGCAGTGGCTCTTATATACATTTCTCCAAACAACCATGTGAGAAATCTTTTCAGACAAAAAGTTTTACCTTTAAAGCAAGTAAAAAAAAAAAATAAAAAAAAACATTTTGTTTACATCGGAACAATATAACACAAAAAATAAGAAAAAAATAGTGAGAAGGTTGTGACTATTACATCTAGATGACAGCATTATGTCATTTTGCATAGTGTGGGATTGTGCATCTGTGTGTGTCTATAAATAAAATTAAATGTAAATAATATCTAAGTATATCTTAGTTTTTACTAACAAAGAAATGAAACCTATACTGTAAAGAGACGTTACTGCAAAGGGAGATCATTGGGAGTGTCTTGATGACCAAAGGCTGTTGGATATTTGATGTTACTGTAGATCTTTGGATCCTCATCATGGTCCTCAAGTAGGGCTAGGTTGACAAAATCAATTTAAATTGATATAAGCTTAATAGATCAATAATCAATCCATAAAATAGAGATCAATCTAGCACATAAAGCTAAAGTCCACTTGTGATGCTAATGTTTAATAGAATTTCCCACAGGACTGCTAATGCTAACACTTGGTTTTCCAAACTCTTTAAATTAATTTTTTCAAAGTAACCATTTGTCATCTAAGGCATGTTTTTTTGCTCATTATTTGTTTATTCTTTTTGAAAGTACTGCTATAGCGTGAGCTCCACCTAGTGGCCAAACTGAAACGACCCCCAGGAGAAGCAGAACAATGTTTACAATGTAAATGATCTCAACATTTTTGTTAGAACTTCTCCTTTTGAGAATCTAGGTAGCACTGTATGATATTAACAATCTCATTATTTCACTAATAATGTATGTGAACTGCATCAGATTAATATAAATATATTCAAAACAAATAGTAGATTATTAATGTATTTCTAAACAAATGTGATTAAATGAGTAAACTCAAAATTGAATTGAATGGCTCGAAAGAATTAAAAAAAAAATTGGAATTGAATCTGGAAATGAATATCGATACCCAGCCCTATCCTCGAGATCTACCAGCCAGCCCGGTTTTCAACTCTCCATGACCTGCTTGCTGCTGATAACCTGACTCGGGTGTTTCCCCGTTCTGATGTGTCAGATACACAAGGTAGAGGATTTCAAGGATCAGGATTGGGCAGCCACTCACACAACTCACACAACTTGAGAATGACAGCTATAGATAAGTGCCACTGAAGGAGACTTTTATGAGAAGACTTATTATTTTAGAGCACTGGAGTGACAGTCATATGCATAACCTCAAATTACTACAATTGTGTCACTTTGTTTAGAGAAGATGTTGGGTATTCCAAGCCTCAGGTCAGATATTCTCGTCCTATCTACTGATTATTGCTTAGATCAAATGTGTCTGACTAATCAGAGCAATTTGTACGAAACAACCATAAATGTGTCCCTTAGTCCTCACCCTGGTTTAGACAACAAATGTCTTAACTTCTGTCAGAGGGTTAAATGATATGAAAAAGCTAAACTGAACCTTTATTCAGTTTTATTAAGTTTATAAAATGTACTTTATACCTTAACATTACGCGGGATTCTATGCACATCTAAAACTAACATCTCCAAAGTGAACCTAAAAGGTGGAACAAGTTAAAAACATGTCTGCTAAGAGATGGTGCTTACTGTGACTGCTCAATGTTACCTACTTTGATGAAAGTGGTGTTTTTAGCATGTTCTTGTGGCATTTTTCTGATTATAGACGACATATATAAAGAAAATTAAGCTCAAAATTTTGCTTCCAAGTATTTCTTTATTTGAATCATTGTAAATCAGGAGCAAACATTGAAATGCATTACCTTGCAGACAAAAACGACTATTTACATCTGTATTTTCCTCGTCTGAGCTAATACGTGGCTCAAAACTGTATGGCTGGATAGCTCAGATAACACTGGTCATGTTCGGCTGGTTGTGTGGAGGGCTGTAAGCTAGCAGGAGAAGGTGTGACCAGAAAGGCGGCAGGAAATGGGGGTGGGCAAAGGGTCTCACTCACAACTCAGACGCAAATTTCCAATAAACTACTGCCGCCCTATAGAAAATTTGGGCAAAAAAGTGGCATACAGATGATTAAAGGCCACTGGGAACACTATTAGAGTAGATTAAAAGATGATCGGAGTGGGACTTTAACCATTTAACGAGCCGCTTTTCTCCTTGAGAATCTACTGGAATTACATTGATTGTGTTAACAATTAAAAAATTACAATAAATCAAAAGAACATAAACACTGGAACTCCGGTGTTAAAGGGTCATATAAATATGTGAAGTATTTTTTTCCATAATTAAGAAATAATATTCTGACAGTAAAAGTAGCTTTCCAACATCTACATTTTTTTGCAACTTTTGTACATTCTTTGTGAAAGCTCAATTTTAGAAACTATAAAACAATTATCTCCCTCTGCCTTTTGACTCAATAACTGAGAAATCTTTTTGTTATATTATTTTATTATTAATATCCCAATGTTATCTTGCCCTTCTTTCTAAGTTGTATAATTTTGACAAAATATATTATAGAGAGTTAAATATTAAAAGTTATTCAAGGTTTGCATTCTGGAATAATATTCCTGCCTGTTAATGTTAAAAAGTTACGGTTTTACAGTTTTTTATTTTTTTATTTTAGTTTCAGTGTGTTCAACAAATGTTTATCCTGTTCGGCCCACAACTTAAGATGTGTTTTGGCCCCTTATGCGATTGAGTTTGACACCTCTGCTTTACAGTGTAAGATGCTTGTATTCAATTCATACTCTCCTCAGTTAAATAGAAGGATAAGATATTGAACAGATAAAAATGTAAATTCCTAAGGTAAGAGCTCCAGAGGATCTGTGAAGACTTGCAGCAACAGTGACACTTGTGTGGTGGAAGAGGAAGACGGGGATGAGATCACAAGACACAGCAAATCTCTGCGTTTCCGCCAGGCTGATAATGATGGGTTGGCTCAGCAGCGGGGTGTCAACCAGGCCTCCTTTAAAAGAAGTGCTGCTGAAGCTTGACTGGAGCCTGTCAAATTACAGTGGGGGCACCACCTCATGTCCCGCTCCCTCCTCAACAGGTTCGTCTGTCATCTGCATCTTCACCGCCTCCCCTCCCATCTTTTGTCTGCCTGTTATGCCGTCAGTGGTGCGAGTTTCTAGGAATCCGCCATCATTCTCGACTAGTCTTCCTTCAGTCTTGGATAGATTTGGAAATGCTTCAGGAACACCTGGATTCTCTCAAAAGCAGGATTTCAAAATGGTAGTTGTTGACAAATCTGCTTTTGGTGTGTAAATGTAGAGGTGGTGCATGGGTTTAAAAAAGGCTTAACCTGCAGTACTGTGAGAGTACCGTTCATGTGGAGCAGCTTCAACGCACATTTAAAGGAAACGCTGAAACATTTGGATTTCTAATATGTTTCAGGGATAAGAAACAGCGACTCTTGGATGCCATTGTCTACAACGGGTAACAAAAGAGGTCTCAATAGTCCCCCCCTTTAAAGCCCTTCCCCTCCCATATCCTTCATCCCAGCTTTGTCCATATCTAGCTCATCCACCACTTTTCTCTCATCCAACACCCCCAACCTCTCTGCATCTCTTAACACCCCCCTCCCCCCTCTATCTCCTCCTTTTCTGTCCAGCCCTCCTCTACTTGCTCCAGAACTGTCAGATGGCATTAGCTCTTTTCACGCTCATGGCCTGTAGGAATAACAGCCATGAACCTTGCCGAACAGCACCATTCTCCTGCTCCAGTTAGCTCTTCATTCAGCACAGGCTGTTGCACAAATATCAATGTTATTCACGTTGTGCCCCTTCAGTTACACAACATGCCCCAGTAAAGGGCAAACTTAGACGAGCAAAAACCTCAGAGGAGAAGGTCACAGCACTGAGTAAAGATGTGCACGCATTGTATAACACGGTCACGCTCGCTCATAATTATAAGCCCGTCGCCCTGACTCAAGGAACGACCCACAGTTTCACAAAGATCTGGCTCACGTGGATCAAAGACGGATTCTCTTCTTATCTACTTATGGAGCCAACGGCTTAAAATTTTGTTAAATACTTCATGCTCAGCTTATTTCCCATGAAACTTCAGCTGCAGGGCAAGTTGTGCTCGATCTTAAAAGCCCTCAGCGGACGATAAGCTGTAGAAACACGTAGAAGTTTTCATTGTGTGGAGAAAGAAGGGTAAATTAATTGTGATAGACTGTAATCTTAAAACAAATAAAGATAAAAACGACTATCGTGTTGAAGATCACTACATGTATTTCAGGTTCAAAGAGCTGCGAGGCTGACACTGTTGAGCAAAGTCGGTCCTGAACGTCCCGGAGGGCAGAAAAAAATACCTGATGCTAATGCAAGCCCCTCTGATTATCTGCACACTTCATCTGGAATTTACATACCCTTTTCACATTT
Source organism: Oryzias melastigma (assembly GCF_002922805.2). NCBI lineage: Eukaryota > Metazoa > Chordata > Actinopteri > Beloniformes > Adrianichthyidae > Oryzias > Oryzias melastigma. Next base: position 32,987,097 of record NC_050520.1, on the reverse strand, counting down.
GCAAGTGTGAAAAATGTTCCCATGCTGCTAGATTAAGTCCAAAAGTATATTTTTGTGGGGATAAACTGAAGTGTGGGCAATGCAATTATCAATCTGACAAGTAAGCAAAGATAGATTAACTGAGGACAGTGTAGTCTCTTATCACTTTATGCTCAACAAGCTCAGCATGGAAGGAAGGCTTAGAGGCTAATAATCAAGCAGATTAGCCTGAGTTCTGATGGATGCTGCACACGCCTGCTAATCATGCGAGTGATAACCATGAATCATCCAATCATAGTCAGAAATAAGCAGCGGGTTTCAAATGAGTTTTGATGGAATGATCTGGGAATCAGCGGCCATCAAAATTCTCCTTTTTGACTTCCATTTGCCTCCTCCGGCCCATGTCGTCGTAATTCCTCCATGCTAACACAGTATGAGCCAGTCAGTGCATATTAAGTGTGGTGAAGAAGAGAGGGCGGAAACATTGGAGTTTCAGAGCAGCGCTTTAACTGATCTCTGGCCTTCCTGCCCTGTGATTTAGGATCACAATGACAGACTTGCACCTCATTGGGCTACGGGTGGAAAAGTAATAACATGCTGCGTAGGATAACGTGACTATTAGCCCACTCTCAGCAGCAGGAACTGACAAGAACACAATTCTGTCATTATACTGTGGCGAGACCTTTAATCAGGAAGGCAGGGATGTTGGCTGAGGCTGGTTGGATTGGATTGGGAGTAAAATCACTGACATAAGAGGCTGCTTCTGCCTTACCTTCGGGAGTCTTTTAGAACAAAGTGCTGAGGTGATGGCAGCCGTACCAGAAACGCTGATAACAGTGTTTATGCACCAACGAGCAACACAAATGTATACTATTTAGAGCATAGTTTGTTTTCTTACAAAACGGATGCATTACGTTTTGTTTCAGAAAAATGAGTGTTTTTCTAAAACAAGATTTTAAAAGTTTGGATTTCAAAACATTTCCTACATTTCAAGACAGTTTCTGCAGAGCGACAGGAGTTCATTAGAAATTCGTCTGAGTTGTGGGTGGGACTGTTGCTGCGGAAGTTGGGATCCGCTAATTTACCATCAAACCTTTGTTTACACTCTCTCGCTAGCTCACAGCCACTCATAGCCCCAAGCTAAATTTAGCATAGCAAAAAAAAAGTTTAGAGCCAGATGCCGCTTGGATAAAGAAAATTAAGATGTTGATGGATCTATTTGTCTGCCATTGGATGCATCAGAAAAGCAGCAAAGAAGGGAAACTTTGGCTTGCCCATTTTTTCAAAATGCATTTTTAAAATTTCTCCTTATTTACAACAAGTTGAATAAAGAAATAATCAGAAACAAAGTTTTAATATTAAATTCTTTTATGTCCGCCATTGTGAGAAAAATGCAACAAAATCAAGTTGAAAACGCCAAAAACATGATTTTCATTGGAGTGGGTCGTAATGTAACCCTTGTGCTATCCTAGGCATGTTTATATTAAAAGTGGGGTCATCTGGACCCCACAAGACGGCACGCTGAACTTTTATTTCCAAGGATTTTTTATCTCCACTGATGTCTGTCCACCTTTGTCATGGGAGGGGTTGCACATCAATATAAGGGTCGGGTCATCTGGACCCCATAACAGAGTACAAAGGTTGAGTAGCCAAACCCAACTAAAACATAATTTTACTGCTCTTCACCCAAAATTATATTAATATTCCTTGGAGAATCGCAACAATAAGAAGACACAAAATGCTCCCCCAGCACCTCATTTAATTAAAAAAAAAATCAGTCTGAACTTAATTTGCAGTTTCAAAGAGCAAAAAGTTAAAGAACAGTTTTGTAATACTTTTATACTGAATAAAAACTGAAGAACTCTGTAGCCTGAACAGATTTTTTGTAGCAACTTAATTCTGAATTCTTTGATGGAAGGGGTTTGTGAACTTTTGCTTGCTAGATCTTTTTAAAGGGTTAACGTGCACATTGCTATTAATTGATGTCACATTTTCTTTTCAAGTCTAAAGAAAATAAAGTTTAAAGTTAACAATTTTAATTTCTTGGTTCATCATTGTAGCCATTTTTGTGTAGCAGAAGCTCACCACTGCTGCGATGTGCTAGCAATGTCAACACATCCACCAAATCAAAATATATTTATCATACAAGGGAAAGTAATTTAAATGACGGAATTAGGGCCATTGTAGGAGAAAAATGAATTTAAAAAAAGTCATAAAATTATGAGAAAAAGTCACAAAACGAGGAATAGAATTCAAAATATAATTAAAATAAAGTTTTTACATTTTTAGAAAAACATTTTTTAGATTAAAATCTTACTTTTTTTAAAAGTAATTTTAGTACTTCTTTTTTTTTCTAAGCAGATTTACTTTCTTTAACTGTATGGCTTGATTCTCGTAAAATTTGGACTTCTTTCTTAGAATATAATGCCGTTTCTTCAAAAGTTTACATTATTATACATTTTGACTTTATTCTGATACACTTGTTTACTTTTATGGTGACAATAATATTCTACTGTACATTTGTTCTTTATAAAGATTATTTATGCATTCTTATTTCAATTAAATTATCTCTTAGTTTTGAATGTTGACATTAATTTACTTTGCTGAAGCTGTCAATATGGATTTACAAATCAATTTCATGTAACAGAAGTAAACAAAGTCTCTGTCTTTGGAGCTGTTTAGTGTGATTTCCTTTAAAAAAAATATTTAATTGGATATAAAAAGAGCAAAATACCTTTGGTGATACACTTATTGAGTGAGATGAAAAGCTTAACACATTTTTAGTAAACCCCAGATATTTTAAGTACACTTTATTATGATGCAAGTGATAAAACCCCCCAGAGGCAAACGGGTCTTAGTGTGTTCTGCTCTCACAAATGAAACCACAACATTTCAATAATCAGAAAGGTGGTGCACCTGTAGATGTTGTTCTTCGATTGCAGTAATGAAGCCATTCTCGGATGAATTGCTTAATCAGGAGCTGCAACTGCTTTAGCAGCACTAACAGGCGTGCATTTAAAGGAACGTGCATTGCTTTTTAGGATTAAACCACTTTTAATGAATTATTTTGCAATTTTTTTCAACAAGTTCAAATTTGATCACTAAATATTTTCCATAACAGAGGGAGAGACATCAATGGAATACAATAATCCTTATACAAAAACTTAAATAATAAGTTGGATTATCTAGAAGATGAATTAAAGAAACTTAATATGAAATATATTCCAGTTTGTGACAAAAATACTTTCTGTTGGAATCTAAATGTCTGCATAATTGTCTTGGCATTTAGGTAAACATGTCTTTTAGGGCTGGGTTTGTTTAATAATTAATTGAATTACTAAACTAAAGCTTTTTAATATTATTTTATGCTATTGTTTGAATTGTTTTTTATTTTTGCTTCCTGTAGTGCCGTTGCTGAATCCAAATTCTACATACTCTGAATACTTTCGGCTGCTGCTAACGTCGGAGAACTGAAATGGACGGAGCTCAAAAACGTGTATTTATGTTGATTCCAGTTGTTTTTATAGTATCCATTACTAGGGAACTGTAAACACAGCATGCAGTTGAATGTAAACGAAGATCCAAGCTCTGATCTGGATCTGCAATGACCAGGCCTCATTAATAACAGCTGCAATCTCTCTTAGAGTTTAGGGGTTTTTTTTTTGCTCGCTGATACACCTGTGTGTGGTGGACCCATGAATATACATGTATGCTTTCAGTTTTTATGTATATTTTTTAACATGTCTACACTAATACCCAAGCTAATGTTAATGTGGCAGCAGGCTTCCCGCATACAAAAAAGTGGCTTTGGGATTTCAACAAAGACTTGTAATGTAGCCATTTGATCTGAGGAGTACTGAACCCCCTCTCTGACGAGAAGCTATGGGTTATATAACATTCATTTTTTATGAATATGGAATACTAACTGCAGTTGGATTTGCAGGCCTGGGCATCCCATTTCCTGCTTGTAATTACCACCACTGCATTGCTTAGAGAAAGTGAAGACAAGCCCTTCTGCGCTTGACACACTTATGGCAAATCCGGTTGGGCTAATCTGGTTTTAAACTTTCTTGCCTAGTTATTTATTCATAGAAAAAGTCAATAAAGATCAAAATAAAAAAGAGCAACATAAATGCCTTGGAGAATGTCCCTCTGAGCAACCATTTCGAGTGCCTTACGCCTCACAAGATTTAATGTAAATAAATGTGTGAGTCCTGTCACAGTGTCAAATCTCAACTTTACACTTCAGTCATATTAAAGCAAACAGTTCAAAAACATGTGTGTCAGAACAGAGCCAGAACATTCCAACATGCAGAAGTTGGAATGCAGTTATGTGACTGCCCAGCCTGTCTGAACCTTTACTGCATGAGTGTGACAGAATCACTTGCTACCAAGTGGCAGTGATGAGGCTGAAAAAACATCCAGGATCTTTCTATAGTGTTTACACTAATCTCAATTGGTCAATTTCTATAGTTCTCAGACAATACATTCTGTGCTGCTGGTAGGTTTTAAGGTAACGAATGAAATGAATCTCACATAAGATTTTACATATTTACATCCGTTTACACATAATTAAAGTTTACGTATCAACTACTGTCAGTTTGTGTTTATCTGTCTGTCTTCTCAGACACTCAACCAGTCACAGTAGACAGTCCTTACCCATTCTGGTTCTGCTGTATAGTATGTTTAGTCTACCATAATAATACAACCACCTTCTAAAATATGTCAAATACGCAAAAGAAAACAGCTTGCATGTTAAATCTCAACAAGTTAAAAACAAAAACGTCTTTATTGTGTAAAGCTCGTTTGACTAAATAAGTATTATAAGCAAATGTTCTAATTAGGGACATAATAGATCTTAAGCCTTTGACTACAAATCAAAAAACACCTTAACCTAAACCCTAAACCACCAGAGACATCATATAACCATCTTCATTTTTACACATTTAATTGAAATTCACAGAAAATAGGGATAGGCTTTTATGTTAATATCCCTGATTTATTGAGGGTGGTGTAATTTGAAATACTTATTGTAGACATTTAAAGAATAATATTCAAGGTATCTTTGTTACTATGAATTGTGCATCTTTTATCACTGTGTCTTCATTTAACGAAGAAATAGATTTTTACATCATCTTTGCTGTTGGCTCCACTACAACATCGTCTGTGACATGTAGAGGTTGTAAATGTGTTTTTAAAGGAGGGAAGATAAAAGAACGGCTGCATCTTTTCAGGTGAATAAATCTGAAGAAAGTGGGAAAAATCAAAGCACATGTCAGATTACAGCTACAGTCAGAGTAAAGCTGAAGGTGAGGAACAGCTTACGAGGCAGTTATAGTCAGTGCTGCAAGCAATGGAAAGAAGTACAAATCCATCAGGCTCCAGCGCGATAGAAAGTCTACAGAAAACCAACAAGGAAATGTTTCGAACAGCTCAATCTTCAAAACTGTCACTTTTGGAAGCCAACAGATGACAGGTGAAAAAAGAAAATTTTGAAAAAAAGGCAAAAAGTTAAAAGGAAACACCAGACAGTAAGAAATAACACATATTTACATATCTAATTATAAAACTAAATCTTTTAATTTAGTTTTAAGGGTTAAAATTCCCCCAAACTGACAAAGCATGCCTACATGTATGTTTGGTTACTGACATATGTTTAAAGAGCAATTAAAAATAAAATTATTTCTAATGTTTAACAAGATTGAAGTGTTTGAAGAGAAAAAAAGGCAAAAGCAGTTCATGAAACAAGTCAAAAAAGGTATCCAAACGGTCAACTTCCTTGATTTTAGTTATGATAAAACAATAATCCATTATTTTTTTTACTCACCCAGATTACTTTCATTTACTGCATCTGTAAAAAAAAAAAAAGACAGAAAGAAAGAGCATATATCAGCACACTTCAGACATAGGGAGTTAACAGAGACTTTGTTCTTCAGTAACTCGTAGCCATCTAATAAAAGTAGGGAGTATTTTGAGTGCAGCATGAACATAAAAACAATCACAAAAAGTTTAATGTTTGATACAGTTGTCATGTTGTAGCTGTTAACTTTCAACATGGCCATGCATTTGTGGAGAGTTTTGTGACGTTTGGTGCACTGAAATTTCTTTGAACACAATAAAATCCTATGGATGCCACAGTTGGTTTCTAAACCGTTGTGCTATTTTATTGGGTCCAGATGACCCGACCCTTATATTGAATGCCTCTCATGGTGAAGTTGGACAGGATTATATATCTCCCACAGACACCAGTGAAGGTATAAAATCCTAAAAAAAAAAAAAAAAAGTTTAACGTGTAGTCCAGATGAACCCATTTTTAACGTAAACATGCCTAGGATGACATAAATTATAAAATTATAAATTATAAATTATAAATTATTATAAAAGAAGAACAGATGAATGCAATTGATTTAGAAAACCTTAAACCGCACAAGTTATCTAATTCATCCTCAATGTTTGAATGTATATAAGTAAAAACTGCATTGGAGTCAAATGAATGGCTTTCAAGACACTTGTTGATTAATTCTTGCAGATTGTCAGGGTACCAAATATGTTGTTTTTTTCACAACCATACAAGAAAGAACATTTTTAAACCCCAAACCCTTTTCATGACCTTTTGGGAATTCAATCTCTTCTCTTTTTAAATGATTCGTCTAGCTGTTTCTTTGCTACAAACAAGAAGTTATTCTTATACCTAGTCAAATGTAAAAAAAGAGAGCCATCTAAAGATCTCAGCCCATTGTTTATTTGCAACCTGTGTCTCTTGTTACACACACACACAAAAGATGGGCATGTGGTACAATGTCACAGACATTAAATGGACATTATATACGAAGACAGTATGAAATGCAATACATCTAAATTTAAAGATGAGAGACCATATCAAAGACAGGAGTATGATTCAGAGTTGATGACTTGAGGGTTTCATTCGTCTGTGTGCCTTCAGTTCTTTCAGTTGTAATTCTGGTGGAAAATCATTTTATAGATTTGAGTTACAGTTTGAAGACTTGACACTTGCTTGACTAACACTGATGAAGACTTGACTTGACTTTTACTTGTTTTTACAATAACTACAGACTTGAGTTAGACTTCAGAAAGGATTTGACCTTTCCAATCAAATATTTGCTTTTTGCAATCTTTTTAAAAGTTGCATTATGTTGTGGGGCGACTGTGGTGCAGCACTAGGAAAATCGATCTCTGATGGGAAGATTAGAGGTTCCGTTCCCGCCTTGCCCACCCATGTGTTAAAGAGTCCTTAGGCATGACACTGAACCATACATCGCCTCTGGTGGTTATAGGTTGGCGCCAGTGTGAGCCAGCGGGGCCGCCATCAGTGTGTGCATGGGTGAATGGGTCTGTGACTGTAACGTGCTTTGGGCCAAGAAGGTATAAAAGTGCTATACAAGTATATATCATATGCTTTGTTTAGAAACATGAGACTTGCACATTGGTGACTTTAGGTTATGATCTAGGCTCCATTCATTGCATCTTTTTTAACACCATTTGAACTGTTACTTATTGACAAAGTTCATTAGCTGTCAAGTTCTTGACACACTTAGCCAGAATCCAAATTCTTCCCCCTACCCCTCCATTTGTAGGGGCATTTGGAACTTTGGTGGTGTCCATAATTGTTTTATTTTTTAGGAGAAGGCATATGACTGTGCATCCCTTGCTGCTAGGTGATTTGTCACGCCGTGCAGAGGAGAAGAAACATTTCCAAACTCTCTGTTTTGAGGGCTAAATGTAGAGGTAGGAAGAAGGAGCGGGGGTAGGGAAGAATTCGGATTTGGCTTTAGTTTGGTTTATTGCATGAGAAAGTATTTTCTGGATCACTAGGTTTTGATCAACTGAACAAAGGTGATCATGCGGATAGACAGAAACTGCTACACAACAAGAAGAGTCAAAGTGGAAAAATATATAATCCAAAAAAGAGCTTTATTTTATTACAAGATTTGTTTTCTTGAAGCAAGTCACTGCGACTTGCATCAAGTGCATCTTAAACCTCGAATGGCTTGTTGTCAAGTGCAATGAATTCAAAGACTGCACACAGGCTCACATGGAATAAGAAGCAAATGCAAACCAATGAGAGTAATTCAGATGAGCACAACGTTTTACAAGTAGGATTTAAAAAAAAAAAAAAGAAAAAAAAAAGAAAAAAGAAAATCACAAAATGTCTCATGGCTAAAAGTAATGTAGTGAGGAGGTGAAGCTTCTAATCAGTGATAGTCAGAGGGGTAGCCAAATTATTTTTGTCACGCTTTTTCCCGTCTTTGTCAGAGCTGACTTCAGGCAAAGCGGGGGAGGTAAATTATGTCACAGGCGTTTAGCTACCTGCCATGCTGCTATCTTTGTGGGAAACGTTATGGAGTTTTGACTGACACAGAGAGAAACCACAGTTAATTTCTATTGTGCAGATGGATACCATGAAAGAATGAATACAAAAAAAATAATAGGCTATCATTTCACCACAAACGTTCTGCCTCTGTTGGTTGTGATAGCAGAAATCAGAAGATTACAGCAATTAAAGACTGCTCACCTGATCCGTACATGTGGTTATGTAGTGACCTGTGAGTCAGGTCATCATTGGGTTGGCTTACATAATAGATAACCCAATTCTTATCTATATTACCTACAAATGAGCTGAAATGAGTTGAAACAGCTTGAAAATGAGTTTTTGTTTTTTAAACCACACAATTTGGTTTCTTTCTAGGCTTGTTCCTGAGAGGTGGAAATTATTTCTGTAATTTGCTGTCTGTTTATCTGTCTGGTTTGGTAAATATGGTTGTCTAAATTCCCTACGCACTGTGTAATAGGGGCATTCACCGCTTTTGTGGGGGTGTTTGAATCTACAGCTAAGTCTGAATTCCCACCCTAATCCACAACTACTAAAAAAACTAAATAGTGCGGGACTATACAGTGCTCACTACTTTACTTTCGTTTTGCTAAATGCTAGATATGACGTCACCGATTTCCCAAAGGGAAAATCGAATCAATACGAAAATCTTACGACTATTTGTGACTTCACTTTGTTCCGATTAGGAAAATGTGGATGGTATATTAAAAAAAAATTACATTTAAACTTCTTTATTTTTTCACGAAAATTGTTCGACAGCATTGTGGTCTATACTCGCTAATGTAGTAAGCATCGATGGATGCTGGTTTTTTACAAAGACTTCTGGGAAATTTCTAGTGCACTCGATTTTAGAATGGTAGATTCGGCCAGCACTTCAAAATGGTGAACACACTATATAGTGAGTGGAGAAGGAATTCGGACATAGCTTACATTAAAAAGCAGAGGCGCCACAAAGCGGAGTGCGCAAGGCATCCACTCCCTTCTGCAATTCACCCCCGATGCACATATTTCCGCAGCGGTTGACAGGCACCCGTTACATTTTTAAAATCCAGAGGTCTAGAAACGTTCCTGAAATCTCTGCGAAAAATAGAGGGCATCAATGCACACTAGATTGGCAAATTTAGACCATATGCATTGAATTGAATATATTAAAAAAGTATTTAAGTGTATTATTTATAAAATATCATAAACCATTTTGTTTTCTGAACATAATGAATTAATTCATAAATAGCTTTTGTAAAAGTAAAACTAAAACATTGGGATATGGGGGATGTCTTGGCGTTTAAAAAAAAAAAATCATATATGTATAGTGACCATGGTGTCTAGATTGCTGTTAAAATCCAGGGATCTATATAAACCAGACCTGTATATACTGCTCACAAAAAAATAAGTAACGCTTTTTTTATTGGGCCTGGCATGAATTGAATTAAACCTGTCTGATAATTTTCTTGTTGGTTAAGCACCCGAGGGCCTCGTTAATCCATTTCAGCTGTATTGGTGTTCATGAAATTAACAACAGGTGCACTTCAGTGGCAACAATTAGAAAACCTTCAAAACAGGACTGGTGTTACATGTGGAGGTCATTTCAAGTTTCTCCCTCTTGATCTTTTTTGGCTGGTTTTCCACTCGTGCTGATTTTGGTTTGATAAGGTTGTCCAACTTCTCCAGGATGGCACATCCACACATGCAGCAGCAAGAAGGTTTAATGTGTCTCCCAGCACGATCTCCAGAACATGGAGGAGACTTCAGGAGACTGGTGGTTATTCTGGGAGAGCTAGACAGGGCCGTAGAAGGTCCTCAACCCCTCAGCAGGACCGATACCTGCTCCTTTGTGCAAGGTGGAACAGGCTGAGCACTGCTCGTGCCCTACAGAATGACCTCCAGAGGGCCACTGCTGTGAATGTCTCTATCCAAACGATCAGGAACAGACTTCATGAAGGTGGCCTGAGGGCCCCACGTCCTGTAGTGGGCCCTGTGCTCACTGCTCAGCACCGTGGAGCTCCACTGGCATTTGCTCAAGAACACCAGAATTGGCAAGTCCACCACTGGGGCCCTGTACTTTTCACAGACGAGAGCAGGTTCACCCTGAGCACCTGTGATAGACGTGAAAGAGTCTGGAGAAGACGAGGAGAACGTTATGGTGCCTGCAACGTGGTTCAACATGACAGGTTTGGTGGTGGGTCAGTGATGGTCTGGGGAGGCATATCCATGGAGGGACGCACAGACCTCTACTGCCTAGGAAATGGTGCTCTGACTGCCATAAGGTATCCAGATGAAATCCTTGAACCCATCGTCAGACCCTACGCTGGTGCAGTAGGTCCTGGTTTCCTCCTAATGCACAACATGCCCGGCCTCACGTGGCAAGAGTATGCGGGCAGTACCTGGAGGATGAAGGAAGTGAAACAATTGAATGGCCTTCACGATCCCCTGACTTAAACCCAATAGAACATCTCTGGGACATTATGTTTGGGTCCATTAGGCGCCGCCAGGTTGCTCCTCAGACTGTACAACAGCTCAGAGATGCCCTCACACAGATCTGGGAGGAAATGCCACAAGACACCATCAGTCGTCTCATTAGGACCATGCCGCAATGTTGTCAAGCATGCATCCAAGCTTGTGGGGGCCACAAAAGATACTGAAAAGCTTTCTGAGTTGCAGAAATTAAGTTTTGGAAAAAATGGACTAGCCTGCTACATTTTCATTACACTCTGATTTTATGGTGTCTACACAATTGAGCTTCTGTAGCTGAAAACTTTTATTTCCATTAAAAGACTTGGCATCCTTTTGTTCCCAAGACACTGCCCTGTCAATATTTGTAGAGATATCCAACTTCATATTGAGATTTGATGTATCTAATGTGTTTCTTGAAAGTGCTCCTTTAATTTTTGTGAGCAGTATATCATTTTCTTAGCAGTTAGGGAGTAGTGAGGGAGTTTGTACGTAGCCTACAACAGTGAAAGAGTTAATAGTGATGATAAGAAATATCAGCTAGGACATTGTGAATACTTGAGTGAAGTTAATTGATGTCCTCAAAACTGGACCACAACCAACTTGGTTCACTTGTCAGATTAATCTAAGGCACAACCCCTGCCCTTCTCATCAGCAGCTTAGTGAAATTCTCCTGACATCCTCACACCGAGTGCCGAGAGCAAGGCAGCCTTATGAGGCAGAAATGGTGACATCACTCAAACAACAGCAAAACAAAATAGGCCACAGCTGCTTGCGTCTTTAGGCTACAGTTGAGACTCAATATGTCACACCTAATCATATCGCAAATCACATCAGGAGAGGAAAGACAAGCGCCAAGCCCCGTCTGCTGGAATGGACTCCTTTGCTTTCTGTGCTCTGCAGAGATATAGTGGCTGTGCTAATTCACCACAGACAGACGGCGAGCAACACAGTGTATTGGTGGAGAATACATGAATTATGTAGGGATTTTAATAATAAACTAACCTTTTTCAACAAGGTAACAGTATAGAAATGAGGACGAAGGGTGGGGGGGCCTAAGTAGGACACTGCAGGAAAGATGGTTAAAAACAAACAAAACTAAATGGAATGAATTAAACCATAAAATGTCCATTACTACTTATCAAAGCATCAGCTAAATTGATCTAGACGTAGGGGACTCCCTCTTCAGGAAGAGCAGAGGCTGGCTAATGTTTCCACATGCACACACATGGAACAGACACAGATATGCTTTGGAGGAATTGCTTCTCTGGTAGAACAGACATGAATGCTTTCAGACAAGAGTCCATAAAAAGCCTTTAATGATGCAGTCGCTTCACACCATTTAACAGACTAAGCATAATTCTTCAATTTATCCTCGTAGATAAACACACACTTATTAAATATAAAAAGGCCAAACTCACAACATTGGTGTCGTACTAGAGCATAAATGTAAAACTCATTTGGTTGCTGTGATTGCTCAAGGTCCATTTTTGAACAGAGAACTCATGGTTTCCTTGCTCAGGTGTGTCACAGCAATGTTCTCTGGACTGGATATTTGAGGAAACAATCTCTGTCCATCATGCTTTCCCCACCAGGCCCAGATGCATCTGATCCAGCAGCTCATTTGGAGGAATCTAATACTTGTAAAGGAGGACGTTTTTAGGCATCTCACACCTCGATTCAAATACAATTTAGACGACAATCAATTTTGAAGAAAAAAATATATATATTAATGCATTCGAAATGTATGCATTTCTTAGAAAATAGTTTCTCTTCACCACAGAACAATAGACTAATATTACTTACTTTTTCCACACCAAAGTGCATTTGCAAGTTACAGACAAGATCCATATACTGTTTAAAGGGCTGATATAATGTGAAATCCACTTTTAAGCTTTTAGGTATATTATAATGTTAATCGGTCACAAAAAAAACCCCAAACCGGTATTTTGATGGAGTCATGCATCTCTAAGGTGCATTCTCACCGAACGCGGCAGGCGTGGCGTAGGCATCTACTTCCACTGTTAAGTCAATATAAAGACGCGATCTGCCGTGGCATCTCACGATTTCTGCAGCGAGCTTGACACACCAAGTCAACCAATCAGGAACTCAGCTTTGGGCACGTGATGTTTTCAGTGACTAGATCAAAGAGCAGAAATAAACATTCAAGATGGTCAATTCATGTGAGGATTTTCGTCATGACTTTCCATGCATTTTCTCAACCCGCGGGAGCCCCAAGGTTCCCTTAAACTCTCCCAGTTTTTGTTGGGCGAAGGCGGGACCCACCCTGGATAGATCGTCAGCCCGTCAGAGCTTATTGAGCTGGAAAGACGGCTATGCTAGCTAGTCGCCCGGTGCATAGTTTAGCGAGCTCCGCTTCCCAGGCTCCGGCAGAGCTGATAGCTATAGCCGCTACTCATGCTCTGGCAGAGCTGTTAGCGATCGCTGCTGTCCAGACTCCGGCAAATCTAGTGAGGTCTACTGCCCAGGCTGCGGGTCCCTGGGCAGTGGAGGATGCTCTGCTGGCCTGCTGGTGGTAAGCTTCCCAGCAGCCCGGAGATCCGCCGCGAATGCCGTTGTAGCACGCAGGGCCGCTCAAGCTTTGAGGGATGTTATGATGTTTTTCTTATTTTCATCAAGACAACAATAAAAATCTCCCCCAGTTTTATTATTATTTCCCCTCTCTTGGGTTAATGCTCAAACTGGACCACAGACAGACGGAAGTAACGTTTAAAACAGCCCTAAGGTGCAGCTCTTGCTGCACAAGTGAAGCACACAGAAACCAGAGAGACTTTGAAAGATGTGGTGAAAACAAACACAGCGATGTATTAGCAGGTGCCCCTGTAGAGTTCTTCAAAACATATGAACCCAAGCTACTCACTCAACAAAATCCATGATGTGACAACGAATGAATTCCAGAACAATTTCGGCGGTTGTTCTGCGGCAAGAGCGTCAAGGCGTTGAGCAGTAAATTTGACAGCCGTCAAAAGAGAGGCGGCAGACGCGAATTTGACGCCTCTGCCACGTTCGGTGTGAATGCACCATAAGAATTCCTCTAAAACCCTGTTCTCTAAGCCCAGTCCCTCCCAATCCACAAAAACAAGCAAGTCCACAGATATCGAAAAGTGAGAACAGCCCTTTCCAGGCTAAGGCACACACATATTATCTGCTTTCATTTTATATGCACCATACTGTATCTTCCAGGTGTGGTCCATGTCTAATTGACACCAGTTTCCAATGGCCACCGGGTCTAACAGGTTTTGTTAACTTTAGATGCCAGTTTCTAATATTGGCTGGGCTCATTTAAGACCCCTACCCTCCAGCTCATGCAGGCATCAGGGGTCTGTGGTATTTGTGGTGTGAAAATGTTGCAATGGCAAAGAAGCTATTGTTTCTACTTGTTCTATCTGCTACTAAAGGCAGGCAGATATACAGTATGTACATCCATTTCAGATGTTTGTTTTTGTGGGTGAAACACAGACATGGTGCCAAGGCCGACTTAGTATGACGTCATGAAATGGGCATCACCCACAAGGAGCAAAAGGCGGAGCCTCAGAGATTAAGTTGTCTTACTTTAGGGTAGGAAAAAACTCACAAAAGTAACACGTATTTCTATGAATAATTTGATTTTTAGTGTGCCAAAGTTAATATATATATATATATATATATATATATATGGAAATAGTTTAAAAATAGTATGAGTTAACTTTTATTAAGAACATAAAAATAGTGACATAAAAATAATGTTTTATAGTCTGAAATCTTTCACAGCATCAGATAAATATTCAGGGAACAGTTTTCCCTGAACTCAACAACCCTAAATAACATAATAATATAACTTTTCCTTCAATAGTTAAGTTTTAACAGGATGCTCTTTAACTCAAGACAAATAAAATAAATAGGGCCCAGAGAGTTACTAAACATAAATATTAATATTCAGTGTGCAATCAAATTTTGCATGATTTTTGCGTTCTCTAAATGCTTAGCTTTGATCTGATATACGGCATACACAGAACGACTTTAGTACAAAGCCCTTTGACTGTCGATATTGTAAAGCCAAAGTACTATCAAACATTTGTTTTAAGCAAAGTCTGTGTCAGTCAGATCACACTGTCTGCAGGTTTAGCCGTGTTTGTGTGCTCTCAAAAATTTCCAAATTAAAATGCAAGGCACGTTTGAGACTTAATACTTTTAAAACTTAAGGTTTTTATTCTTGATTTTTTAAAAGTCTTGAAATGATTTAGAATTACTTTTGGATCATAATCAATGCTTTGAATAATTGATTTACCCCACTCCTGCTGTAGATGCTGCGTTCATCGAGCAGGTACAATGGGTTGTGTCATACTACAGGTCGATATTAAGATTTCCATGCAGTGTTTGATTCAGTCACAGTGCTCTTGAATGCCTCTGCTACTATCAGACACTTCCCCTGATATGTTTCAAGGGGCTTCAAAAGGTAATAAAATATACCACAACAAAATATTGCATTTTAATACAGTTGTGATAGAAATCTTTTTGACACCTGTCTTAACTAATATATTTCCCCCTGCCTCAAACAAACAGACAAAAGTTTCTGAATCTGAAGCAGATTTTCACAACAGCTAATTACTTTAGACAAGCAACAACCTCTTCTGCAACAGCATTGAAGAGCAAAATGATGAGTTGAACCACAAACGGTGTCACTGGCTCATGGACACAGATAGAGCAGCTCATCAGTGTGCGCTGAGGATCAAAGAGAAAATTAAAATTAATGGGAAAAAAAATGGAAATCAGGTCGACTGCCAGATAAAAGACTTATGCTTGACTGCAAGCCTAGACTGCACCACTATTTGACAACAAGAAGTGGAGCAGCAAAGCGACTATTAAAGCAAACTTGGCAACTATGCTATGCTTGCACTGCGCACTGCCGGCTTGTTGCTGTCCCATGTGACCCACACTCGTGCATCTAAACAGCAAACATCCAGGCACAAACAGCAAGACTAAGTAAAGGTAAGAGCTTCTAGGAATTTTTGTCTATATATTGAGTCAAAACTGGATGCTGTGAAAAGGCATCTCTTTCCAACACCTTCATTTCCTCAAAGTATATTAGTTTTGTGTAACCATAAGTGTTTTATTTTCTTTTTCCTCTTATTAATAAATACATTTTGCTATAATTTTGCATAAAACAAACTCACATTTGTTGCGTTCGAGAGCTAAATGGAGAAAGATTTTGGTGTAAAAACTCTGAAGTAGCTCAACCGAGGAGGTTTTTTTTTGTCCTGACGAGTTAAAATAAGAACAGGAGCTCTAAACTGTTTAGTAGATCTGATGCAGTAATAGTATAAAGCCCAGGCCAGAGGACTACCTCTTTAATAAAACCTTGATATTTAGGAATTTTTGTTTTCTCACTACGTGGCTGGGTAAAAAAAGAATGCTTCTTAAACACTGTTTTTCTTAAGCCTTTCAGAGTGAACTATATCCATATATATGATCATATATTACCTTCTGAACTTAAAAAAAAAACCAAATTATTAAATATTAGTTACTTTTGTGAGTTTTTTCATACCTGGACGTAAAACGACTTGATTCCTGAAGCCCCATCTGCAGCTGCCGCCCTTTTCATGACACCATCTTAGAGCCTTTCTCTGTTTAAACAGTATTCAGCTTCTTTAAAAGATGCATGTACATACCATATATCTGCCTTTAGTAGGCCCGGCCATCACTACACTGGTTCACAACACAAATATACTCTACGTCTGCACGGCTTTGCAAGACCGGAGGGGGGTAGGGATTGCTGCGTCTGACTCAGAAAACATCTGTTTGAGGTGGAATTTATTGAATACAGGACACAATTTGAAAGATATACAGTATTCTGCATCTAAAATTGATTAAAGATCTAAAGATGATTATTAATCATCTGGGTGTGCTTCGGACTTTTGGTGCTGGTTGGTGCGGGTGACTTCTTTTGGAGATGATGGTCTGAATGTGCTTGGATTTTTGGTATTGATTTATGTGGATGATTTTTTCCTCCTGATAATCATCTGAGCATATTTAGATTTTTGGTACTGATTAATATAAGTGACTGGATGTTTGAAATTTAATTACATCTCTGATTTTAATGATCCTTAATAACCTGAATCTATGATTGTAGGGTATAAATATTTGATATTAAGTCCTGAACTGGATGTTGATAATTCATGTAAAGAAAATGGTAAGGTTGAACCAGGGTGGGATTATACAAGTTCACTTCCTCTCATTCCGTTTCAAGTGATCAACTTGTGATTGATAATGTAAGATGTTGTTTTATGTATTATTACTTGAAATAAACCATTTCATTTATTTGTTCATAAACTGACAGTTTTTTTGCTGATCACCAGTAGTTCTGCGGAGAAACTTGAATAATTTTGACAAAATATATTTCTATGGAGACTAAAATATTGAAAGTCATTTAAGGTTTAATTTGATTTATTCTGGAAAAACATTCCTGTTTTTTATTATTCATAACTATGTTAAAAAAAATTACGGTTTTAGAGTTTTTAAAAATTGGCATTCCGCTAGCGTTTTTCACTATTTTAGCATTTACAAAATTTTTTGGCTGTTTTGGAGTTAGGCTAATATTTATACGCTAGCTGTTTTGGCTAATTTAGGCTGTTTTCAGTTTTTAGGATATTTTGAAGCTTAGCAATTTTTTCAGCTACATGCTAGCTGTTTTGGCTAACCTAAGTTTTTTGGTTGTTTTTTTTTAATTTGACATTTAGATAATATTTTAGTTTGCTATTAATTTCAGAGTTTTCAGCTATCAATTTGAGCATCTTTAACTATCAGCACGAGCATCTTCAGCGGTCAAATTCATCTTGAAGCATGCTATATATCTAGTTCATATTTATGTTAAAAGTTACAGTTTTAAAGTTTAAAAAAATTAGTTTTAGAGTGTTCAATAAATGTTTATGCTGTTCAGCCCGCAACGCAATGTTTTCTGAGTCAAATGTTGAAATGTGGCAAAAAGTTTGCATTGTGTCAACTACTCAGGGACTCAGGTTTGGCACATGACATGATGATGTTCCAATCAGTGGGTGGAGTCTAAAACCAACATGGAGAAGAAGCTGATTGCTGCCGTTCTTCTCCTGAACTTTATATTTTTCTTACTTGTATGGAGGCAAGAAAAAAAAAAAAAAGGTACAATAATTTATTGTCATGTTTATTTTTCCTTCTTCAGACTAGTGTGGAACAGCAAGTCATAAAACTGGGTCACAGAGAGGCGGAATAGAGCTGGAGATTCAGACACAGCTCCTGCAGTAAACGGTGAACCCCAACTGTGCTGGGAGAATCTCTGAATGATCTCATGAGCTTACAGATGTCTTTGTAAAGCTCCTCAAAATAAATAAATCTCATCCTTCAACATCATCCGTGTCTTTCATTAGGGCATGCGATCAGGGTGGTGTGGCCGTAAGCATTCATTCATTGACTGTATGTGAGATAGACAAATATTAGATTAGATTCAACTTTATTGTCATTACACATGTATATGTACAGGGCAACAAAATGCAGTTTAGCATCTAACCAGAAGTGCATAAACAGATATACATGTAGTGATGAAGCTAAAAACTTTTCACAGTGGCTCCTCCCACATGCATCGGGAGCGTCGAGTTTATGAACACATTTTTGGATAAGCATCAAGCAGCGTATTTGACACACATCAAAAGAGAGGCGGAGGATGCAAAATTGACAAATCGTGTGGTGTCAATGACGACCCTATCAGCACATAATGCTCATTTCATAGCTCTAGTCTATTCATTCACAGAGAATCTGTATTTTGTCTGTTACTAACACACAAGGCTCAACAGCAGAGCTACTTTACAATAGTTAAATTCACATTGCCCAGTCGGAAAAAGGTGTCAAGATCATGAAAAAAACTGCCTGCAGGTACGAAGTGAATGTGGTGTGTGTTTGTGCCGGGAACAGAGTTCACTTTGGTGGTGTTGCTGTTCACCCTCACATTTCCTCTGTTAGCCCCATCTTGACACCCGACTCTCAAAAGCCTCTAAGCTGAAAGTGAAGGTCATAGAACTAGGACGCACAGGGACGCTCTGATCAAAGTTCAGAAGCACCTCCAGGAACCTGAGCCTTTCCAAAGCTGTACAAATGTAGTAAATACCAATGCAAATGTTTTTTTTTCCTAATCAGTCCAGCCCTTTCTTTTAGGGATGACCCATATTTTGCAGCATTCATACTTTATTCACTTGCAGAGTTGATTATTTTTTAACAATAAATCAATTTTAGATTAAAAAAAAGCTAGTTCTTTTATTTGCCAGAAACTCATCATTTGCATTAGGCATAATCCACATATTTGACAGGCATCTGCTCTACCCATTAACCTTGTATTTTTTTTTTTTTTTAGCAACTGTGGATTTTCCACAACACAGATCTAAAAGATATTTTCCTTCATTTAGGAAGCGTTTGCAACTGTTTCATCTCATTGCAAAATGACAGTTTTTAATGCAGCTGCATTCAGAACCCGTGGCTCTTATCGTAGCTCCCTCCAACACTTGATGGAATTTGCCATCACACAATGGCTGGAAAATACACTTCAAAGGCAAGACGCATCTAATCTCCTCCACTGTGCACATTGCAAATTTGCTGTGATAATAAGATCCTGCTTTCCCAAGCGCTCTTAAGAATCCAAACCAAGGATGAGAATTTCATCTCGCTCTCTCTACTCATCTATTTCTTTCTATCTTGCTTACTCCCAATGTGGCATTGCCAGGAAGTGGGTAGAGAGACTGGGGGTAAAGGGGTGGGGGATGGGGAGACTTACAGTGCTGCAGTTTCTAGAGAATCTCTGCAACAGCAATACTGGATATGTGTGGAACCCATCCTTATGTAAAAATTTTACAGTTTAATTCCACCCAGAGAAAGTAAGAGATGCACACAACTGACAGCATAGCACAGAGACTCAATTTCCATTTTCACCTTCAAATATCAAGCGCGAGTACCTGCTACAAAACCAGCGTCAGTAGTTTTCACTGAAACTACTTCCTGTCAATAAACCATCCTAAAACATGAATTGTAGGGTGAAGTCCAATTTTCTTTTAAACTTGCAAAGAATGCTGGTATTCCAGTCCTACAGAACATCATCAAAATCATAAGTGAAGATGTTACATATACGTGACTGTATGTGACAGGAGGGTTCAAACTTTTTCCATAGAGGGCCAGATTCGGTAAGGTGGGAATGTGTGAATGCCAACCAATCAACCCAACAAGTATTTTAATAACATTACATTTAAATGAACTATTTAATGAATATTGTATTACGATTGAATGCTTTTTATTTCTTACCATAGAAAAAGTACATCTAAATATGTTTTTTACTAAAATTTCTGTCAATTTGACAAGTTCTCACACTATTCATTTCCAGTGAGGAAGTCATAGACCAGGGGTGTCCAAAGTCAGTCCTCGAGGGTCGGCCCCTGCTGGTTTTCCAGAAACCCTGCCTTATCTCCTGCTGACAACCTGGATCAGTAGTGTTTGGCCAATAAGGAGCTACAATGGCAGGTTGGTTGGAAAACATGTAGGACACAGACCCTCGAGGACCAACTTTGAACACCTCTGTTGTAGTAGTATATAATAGTTCTGCATGTCTCATCTGTTAGCGACTCTTCATGGTGAATATGAAAATAAAATTTAGCCAACTACACTTAAGAAACATAATCATGATTATTAGAAAATGCTAAAATGATGTATATTTTATGAAGGGAGCCTGAGGGCCGTTGAATATTTAAACGGGGGCCACATTTGGCCCACGGGTCACACTTTGGACATGTCTGGTATAGGAGAACTGGATCGAGTGTGTGTGACGTCAATTACTTCTGGCTCCAACAAAATTAGGCTGAGTCAGTCGCCATTTTTTTCACGATACGGATACTGCCATGTTGGAACATGACGATGTCAGTGAACAGTTATTGGTCCGAGTCGGTCTGAGTGAGCCTTTCTATGGCAACCACTCTTGTCAATCAGGAGGTAGCTTATAAGAAAGCCACACCACTACCACTCGAAATGCTTTCAAGGACGTGGGAGCAGACATGTTTTGAGTTTATATCTTTATAGAAATAAATATTACCAAGAGCGTGTTGAAAAAAGGTATCAGAGCAAGAATAGTTATGCTGAGAAATATAATTATTTTTTTTCTCACTAGAAGTCTATGGGAATTTGGCTTTTTGGAATGAGTGGGCACTTCCTATTTGCAGCATGAGGGGAAAGGGTCACTCAGTCCTCTTCTAATATACAGTCAATGGCTACATGTTGTGTTAAGTGTTACAAAGGGTAAAACAACCTTTCCAAACATTGCTACCCAACTTCTAGTGCCCTATTTATGCCACTGAACACCCTCCAGGTAATCTTAATTCCTCATCTCCACTATGTGTAAAGATGCCGTCTAAGATAAAACATTAACACAACAAAGGAGTGCTTTAGAGATGGACTCATGAATAATAAGATGATCTTTGCAGAGATACCATGTTTGATAGATATGCTATTTAGAAGATTGCCAAGTAAGTTCAAAGGTTAAAATATATATGTACAAAAGGAGGGGATGTATTTCCAGTCACGGTCATACAAAATTAAGAAAAAAAGTGAAGCTTTTTATTAAAAAAACAACAGCATGTCTGAATGCATTTGCTGTTCATTTCAAAAGACATGATATGAAAGTCTTCCCTCGCTATATTGCTGTTCACCTTTCGTAGTCACGTCGTTTCATACTTTTTTTAGTGCAGCTTTGCTTGCTTTTTTCCTCCTAACAATGCACTGTTGTGCATCTTGATTGGCTGTTGATCTTGTTAATAAATCTCTTCTGTACTATGTCTCTTGTACAGAGTTACATCACAATCAGTTATTTTTCTAATATTGGACTTATTTTTGTTGTGAAGGTTTGAACTTTGAGAACTTAAACAAGAGAGAAAAGTGTAAAAATGTTCATCCCTGTCTGATAAACATCTATAAAGTGTGTAATGCGGGGTTTTACAGTCTTAAATATCTGTAGTCCTGTATCGCGGGTTATTTGTGGAACATATTACCCACGATTAATGAGGGATCACCGTATATGGGGGAAAAGGGTAAAGAAGTGAAGGAGGAAAAAACCTCTTAGCATATTTATTAGAACGAAAAAGCCTAACATCTTTCTTTAGTAAACGGCTCACAATGACTACAAATAGTTAAACCTTTGCATGATGATTTAAACTAATGTCCCTGACCTCAAAACCTTCACCAAAAATTGTAAAACACAAAACAATTGAATGAATTATTACTTAATTGAATCAAATATTATTGACAATCATGCTGTTGGTCAACTTGACTTCTGTAAACGATCCAAGTGTGCTCGACAATCACAGAAACGTGTCTCTGCCCTCTTTTATTGCGTACTTGTGTATTGTGTTATTTCCTGAGAGATATACTTTTTGTGTAGACTTTTGCCAAGACCCTGCTCCAGAAAGCAGGTTTAACAAACTCAGAACCAAACCCCAAACTCAGAGTCGATGTAAGCAAACTCTGAATTTCCAAATCCAGAAAAGTGGAGAAGAGTCAGTCAAAAAGAAAAAAAAAGAAAAAAAAAACTCAAATAATTACTTATACTCAGACTGCAAAAATCAGTCGGGGCTGATATTCAAAAATTCATCATAGCAAAAAATGGGCAAATAGTGGCATCAAACATCCCAGTGGACTGAGAACTTTTTACTGGTTGTATGTGACAGATTAGTTTATTAAAGAGCTGCAGATTACCTCCCAAACCATTTATGAGTCTCACACAGGTGCTTATCTGGCTGAACTACTGGTTCATGTTGTAACGAAATGTCAAACAAATATGTTATGTTTGCGAAAGACAATGCCTCTAATATGGTGACAGCAGCTCAAGTCAGAATATTCCAATTTAAAATTCACTGGATTCACACATACACTTAATCCTTCATCCCACCAAGTCATTTTTGCATTCAAGAGTAAAAAATAACTGGTTTAAAGACCTACTCTGATGAAATTGGCACTTTTAGCAATGTCCCTATGGCCTTTTTCTGATGTAGGAAAAATATAAATAAGCTTAAAATTACCTTTCTAAGTATTTCTTTTTTTAAATCATTGAGAATCAGGAGCAGATGAATATAAAGTGGAAGGGCGGTGTTGTACCTTGCCAACAGTCCCACCCACATCTTTCTAATGAACTCTTGCCGCTCTGCAGAAATTATGTCGTAGAAAATTACACGTTTTTTACTTCAGCTAAAAACAACAATCACAATTAAAAGACCACTGGGAACACTTTTACAATAGATCAAAAGATGATCGAAGTGGATCATTGAACTTTAGTTGATAATTCACATTGCCAGCAGGTGAAACTGTACACTTGATATGCACAAGATGTTCTTGGAACAGCAACCTGCAATCCTATGCCACCTTGCAGTCTCCAGTGGTGTGCAAAGGACAGTCAGACCTCTGCACTCCTCAAACATTGTGAGTGCATTCAGGCCCTTCAAGGATGCAACCCCGTAATGACAAAAGAGAAGTCCAAGAGCGTCCCTCGTTGCTCCATTAAATGCACAACTCCTTCAGAACATGACAGACAACACTGGAGTCTCATCCACGATAAGTGAGCTCAAAAAGGCAATCCAGATCTCCTGAAGAGGTAAAACAGAGCCACTTAGGAGAAAGTCATTTATCTAGTCTGTGTCCACAAATCTACATTTTAATCCTGTAACACCGGAGATGCTGCCGGAAACACCTAAATAACACACTCTTTGACATACCGTAAATTAGACCTACACAATAAACCGAAAATTTACAGTCATCGTGGTATCAGACCAGTGCGGTACGCATACCGCAAAAAGAGGCATAAAAGGGCATAAGTGGAATCAGGCTGCGCAAATGCTAAACTATCTCTTTGTAGTTTGATGTAACGAATCATATGAAGCCCTTTATGCATTAAGTCAGTGGTGTGGAGCTCTTTGTATCATTGACGAATCATTGGAGCCAGGGCAGGCCCCACAATGCATGGAGCCCTATAGGTGAAACGAGATTTCTGCGCCCCATGAGTTATTTTATTCATGGTTTTAATTATTACCTTTTTAACATTTTTACATGAAATGAGAGGCGTGTTAAACTACAAAAAAAAAGAAATTTCAATTTGGCACCCTCTCCAACAGATAGTGCCGTAGGTGGCCGCCTACACCCAGGGCCTGCCCTAATTGGAGCCCTCTAATGCCAGATGCCCACCTTCT